>NC_037689.1:113545161-113604425 GCF_003255815.1 Theropithecus gelada | reverse complement strand
TTGCATTGGGAGTTATACCTGATGTAAATGACGAGTTGATGGGTGCTGACGAGTTGATGGGTGCAGCACACCAACATGGCACAAGTATACATATGTAACAAACCTGCACGTTATGCACATGTACCCTACAACTTAAAGTATAACAATAATAAATAAATTTTAAAAAAAAAGAAATATCAGGCTATTCTGATAGCCTTGCAAGGTGCCAGGTTACTGAAATAACCTGCCTATCTTTGCTCAATGTTGAGCACTGAGAATGTAGCTATGATGCAGGTCAAAGCCTAACGAACACAGTTTCTACCAAATCTCCATGATACCAGTAAAAACTAGGTGAAAACATTATAGAAAGTCATGCTTCTAAATACCAAGGCGTTCTGTTCTAGTTAAATAGTGACCTTTTCTGGGGCTTTGAGTCTAAACTGAGTTCAGCAATATTGGAATTTACCAAATAGGTTATTTTCAATCACACAAGGGAAATGCTCATGATCATCATAATTAACTCTAGCCCTGGGCTATACATGGACACAGTGCCTAACCAGATATTAAGAGAGGAAGTTCAGTGAGATACTTACATTTAAAAATAAGCCTATTGTACAGAATGGGGTAAAACACAATCAAAGTACAATTGATAATTGAGTTACATACCTATCTGATGTGGTAAATCAGTGTATGATCTTAATCTGTGCTTGAAGTCTGGATCCACACCCACAGGGCCACACCAACTGTAAATCACACTCTTCTATTTTCTTACAATACTGTAACCTGAGAAGAAAAGAAAGTGTTGTTGAATTCCTTAGCCATAGATACAAACCAATATTCCTAAGAATTCAGCTTAAAAAAAGAAAACCCAGTCTGTTTAACTGTTTAAAAATACAGCAAGAACAACAATTTTAAAAACCCTTCAAGCCATTATACACTCTTAGGAGAAATAAGCCTAAGCCTGAAGATGGTCTGAACTTTATAGGGAAAAACAAATTGTGATGTAATCAACTATGGCCAATTAGTGACTTCACACAGTAATGTGCTGGAATTCAGGCTTGTGGTCAAAAATACTGATCCACATTTTCTGCTTACTTAAGCTATTGTCTCTGAATTTAATGAAATATTAATAAATAGCTTGTTAGCTTTACATCTTGGGATACAGAAATGTTCTCCCACTTGTAGCTTTTTGATTCCAGTGATGGTTGAGTATCCTGACATTGGGTGTGAAGTAACAGTTTGAAATTCATACAGCACTGCACTCAAGTAGCTACAAATGCCTTGCAAAACTGGCCTGAACCACTTGAGAGGTTATTGCAAGGACCTGTTTATACATATTACCAAAAGATCTATTTTATAGAAGCATACACAGTTACTATGCATAGCTACACCCTGAATTTGTTCTAAGCATCAAAAGTCTGAAACCATGTACTAATTGTGTGAACCTTGAAGGTAACTGTGGCCTTAATGCTGACCAAGTCACACTACCAAACAACAATGCAGCAATGCAGCACCCCTTGCATCAAAATTGGGGAAACATTACTGTTTGTCGGTGATGAATACATTGACAGGGAAAAATCCATGGGAAGCTCGGGATACTCTCTCTCATTGCAACCCCCATCCTCAGATATCCACTGAGCGCTCTCATCTCCTCCCTCAGATCTTTTCTCCCATGTCTCCTTCTTAGCGAGACCTTAGCTACACAATCTACCCAGAGGTGAAAATCCCACACCCACCCCACAGTGTTCCCCTTCCCTGCTCAGTTTGCTGTGCAGCACATATGACTATTATGATACATACATATCTTATTGATCCTGTTTTATCAGTCTCCTCTACTAGAATGTGAACTCTATGTGAATAGGAACTTTTTTGTGTTTATTTCATGGCTGTACTTGTAGCATTAAGAACATGATCAGTATATACTAGGTGTTCAACAAATGTCTGCTGAAGGAATTAACAAAAGTCACCTTTGTTCAACAATTCTAATCTTTGTGTCATTTCCAGAGGTGACCTTGTCATCAATAGAGGGAACTTCTTTCAGAATTTCCTTCCTCATGTTACATTCTGATATAAAGGTCCATTAAAAATTGATACTTTGTACCTCCATTAAACTGTTGAATATTTTGACAATACTTAAAACAAAAATGATGTTTTTCCAATTCTACCTTGAAATTCAAGCAATTATAGTTCTGTAAACGTGACCATAACCAACTCTTATTTTTGGTATTTTTACTCATATTTCTTAACACACTCAAATTCTGATTTGGTTGCTCTTGTTTACTCTTTATCATGATCATTTTCAAATAAAGGTGATAGAACAATGCATAAAAAATTCCATATACTCAGCAACCAGTTTAACAATAATCAACATTTACAAATTATGTTTTATTTGCACTTTTACTGAAATATCTCAAAGTATATTTCAACTATTGTATGACTTAATATATGAATCCTAACAAGCTATTCAATCCATGCAGTTTACAATAATATGCACTCTAACCAATAAGGATTTTAGGAAAAAATAACCAAAATGTCATCCTTGCCTCTAAGAAAAATTAGAATTATTCTCTAATGGCACACAAAATATCCATGTTCAATTTCCCTGATTGACCTAAATATGGCTCTTAACTTGTACTTGTTCTACTTAGGATCAAAAGAAGTATTACACGTGACTTTTTAAAAATATTTTAACATTCCTTTATTGATGGAAATGCAGGTCATTCCATTTTGTTATTTGTGTTCTGGTTGTTTTGAGATCTTCTTTATTTCCTTTCTGTCTTCCTTTAGTGAAGGTGATTTTCTCTGGTGATATGGTTTAGTTTCTTGCTTTTTATTTTTGGGTATCCATTATATGTTTTTTGATTTAAGGTTACTATGAGGTTTGCAAATACTATCTTATAACCCATTTTAAGCTTATAACAACTTAACACTGTTTGCATAAAGAAACAAACAAAAATAAAACTAATAGAAACTCTACACCTTATCTCCATCCCCTTGCTTTTTCACTTTTTTGTTGTTTCTATTTTATTGTACTGATTATGTCTTAGACATATTGGACATCCATTATATGTTGTTTGTTTCTTTTCTCTTGCTGTTTTAGGATCCTTTCTTTATCCTTGAATTTCAGGAGCCAGACTATTAAATGCTTTGAGGTGACCTTTGAATTAAATCTGGTTGGTGTTCTATAACCTTCTTGTACTTGAATGTTGATATCTTTCTATAGGCTTGGGAAGTTCTCTGTTATTATCCCTTTATAAGAACTTTCTACTCCTATTAATTTCTACCTCCTCTTTAAAGCCAATAACTCTTAGATTTGCATTTTTGAGGCTATTTTCTAGGTCCCGTAGGCATGCTTTATTTTGTTTAATTTTTTCTTTTGTCTCCTCTATTTTTAAGTAGCCTATCTTCAAGCTCACTAATACTTTCTTCTGTTTGATCAATTCTGCTGTAAAAAAAAAACTCTGATGCATTCTTTAGTATGTCAATTGCATTTTTCAGCTCCAGAATTTCTGCTTTATTCTTTATAATTGTTTTAATCTCTTTGTTAAATTTATCTGATAGAACTTTAAATTTCTTCTCTGTTATCTTGAATCTTTTTTGAGTTTCCTCAACACAGCTCTTTTTAATTCTCTGTCTGAAAGGCCATATATCTCTGTTTTTCCAGGATTGGTCCCTAGTGTCCGGTTTAGTTCATTGGATGAGGTTAGGTTTTCCGAGATTGTCTTGATACTCGTAGATGTCTGTCTGTGTCTGGGCATAGAAGGGTTAGGTATTTATTGTCTTTACAGTCTGGTCTTGTTTGTACCTGTCCTTCTTGAGAAGGCTTTCCAGATATTCAAAAGGACTTGGGTGTTGTGATCTAAGCTGTGTCTGCTTTACAGGGCATCCCAAGCCCAGTAACGTTGTGGGTCTGATAGACTCATACAGGTACCACCTTGATGGTTCCGGACAAGTTCTTACAGAATTCTCTGGATTACCAGGCAGAGACTCTTGTTCTTTTCCCTTACTTTCTCACAAACAAACAAAGTGTCTTTCTGCTCTGAGCCACCTGAAGCTGAGGGTGGAGTGACACAAGCACCCCTGCAGCCAACACCACTATGACTGCGCTGGATCAACCCTGAAGCCAGCACAATGCTGGGTTTTGCCCAAGGCCTACTGTAACCACTACCTGGCTACTGCCTATGTTCACACAAGGCCCTGGGGCTTTACAGTCAGTAGGTGGTGAGGCCAGCCAGGCCTATGTCTTCTCCTTCAGGGTGGTGAGTTACCCATGTCCCCATGAGGGTCCAGAGTGCTATCAGGGAGCCAGGGACTAGAGTCAAAAACCTTAAAAGTCTACCTGGTGTTCTGTTGTGCTGCTGCAGCACTGGAACTCAAACTGCAAGTTGTGTTCCTTCCCACTCTTTCCACCCCTTTCCAAAAGCAGAGGAGCCTTACTCCATGGCCACTGCCACCACAGGTTTACATGAAGTACTGTCAGACTACCACCAATGTCCCCTTAAGGACCAAGTGATCTTGAGTCAGCTTGTAGTGAATGTTGCCTGGCCTGGGAGTCACCCTTCAGGGCAGTGGGTTCCCCTCTGATGCAGGGCAGATCCAAAAATGCCATCCAAAAGCCAAGTTCTGGAATCAGGGACTCCAAGAGCCCACTTGGTGCTCTACGCTTCAGTGGCAAAGCTGGTACCTGTAGGTAGCAAGTCTCAGAGCCTCACTCAAGGCCCTCAACATAGTACCTAGGTATCTCTGCTGGTTGTTCAGGGCCCAATGGCTCTTCAGTTAGCAGATGATGAATGCTACCAGGACTGGGTTCTTACCATCAAAGCAGCAGGTTCCCTTCTGGCCCAGAGGATGTCTGGAAATGTCATCCTGGAACTAGGGCCTGGAAAGTGGGAGTCATTACTCTGACTGCTGCCCTATCCTGCTGTTGCTGAGCTGTTATCCAAGCTGCAAGACAGTGTCCTCCCTACTCTTCCATCTCCTCAAGTGGAAGGAAAGGGTCTCTGTTGGAGCCATGAGCTGTGCAGCCTGGGGTTAGTAAAGGGATGATGCCAGCACTCACTTAGCTGCCCAGGCTGCTGTGTCAGTAGGTCACGTGTCCCCCTAGACTACTGTCTCTGCTCCCAGTTCATTACTAGGACTAATAAAAGTTGCAATACTTTTGGCCTAAACTGCCTTTCAAGGGCCCCAAGGCATTTTAGCCTGCATTGGAGATTCCCCTCTGGTGAAGGCTAATTTAAATACTCCCTGTGTTAGGGTGGCAGGGAGCATCAGCTGCGTTTGGTCTGGTTTTCCTTTCTGACAGGACAGCACTGAGTTCAATGACTCACAATTGCTGCACTCTCCTTCTGCCAGCACACAGAAACACTCACTGCCAGGGGTTGGGGAAGGGGTGATGTGACAATTCAAAACTGTTTTTTTCTGCCTCTTCAGGGCCTCTTTCAGTGATACAAAGTTAAAACCAGGTCCTGTGAGTACTCACCTAATTTTTGGTTCTTATCACAGTGTTTGTTTTCCTTGTATAGATAGTTGTTAAATTGGTGTCCTTGCAAGGGGTGGGGACAATAGGTAGAACCTTCTATTCTGTTATCTTGTTCTGCCTCCTTCTACATAACACTGATTCAAATATTTCTTCCTTTCCTTTCCTCTCTCTTTCTTTCTTTCCTTTTACCTGTTTTTTGTTTTTGTTTTTGTTTTTGTTTTTGAGACAGAGTTTTTCTCTTGTTGCCCACGCTGGAGTGCAATGGCATAATCTCAGCATCTCGGCTCACTGCAACCTCCACCTCCTGGGTTCAAGTGATTCTCCTGCCTCAGCCTCCTGAGTAGCTGGGATTACAGACACTCACTACCACGTCTGGCTAATTTTTGGTATTTTTAGTAGAGATGGGGATTTGCCATGTTGGCCAGGCTGATCTCGAATGCCTGACCTCAGGTGCTCTGCGCACCTTGGCCTCCCAAAGTGCTGGGATTACAGGCGTGAGCCACCATGCCCAGCCTCCTATTTCTTCTTTAATCTATAACACCACCCTCCCTCTTTCCTTTGCTATTCCTTTGGTGAGAGACTGGTTTATAATTTGTCCTGTAGAATTATTCATTTTTTACATTTTACTGTATCCATCCCAATGCAAAGCCTATTCCTTTATAAGCAAAATATCTTGTAGTTAGATCTATGGATGTGGTTAGATTCAGGTACAATTTTTTTTGGCAGGAACATTCATAGTTGATGCTTTGTACTCTGATTGCATGATATCAGCATTCACATAATATGTTTCTCATATGTTTGATGTAAAAGATCATATCAGTGAGTTGCAGCATTCTCACCTTGATTTACCCATGATATAAAATTTCCCACAAATCTTGTACCTAAATTTTATTAAATCTATGTGTTGGCTTACTTTTTATTATTGACATATTCACATACCATGTAACTCACCATTTAAAAGTATACAAGTCATTGCTTTTTAGTATATTCACAAAATTATGTATACATTACCACAACAAATTTTCCAGAATTTTTCTAAACTGAAAGCTCCATTTCTATTAGCAGTCATTTCTTATTCTGCCTTCCCCAGCCCCTGGCAACTACTAATCCACTTTGTCTCTGTATAGATTTGCCTATTCTGGCCATTTCATATAAATGGAATCATGCAATATGCATTCTTGTCTGGTTTCTTTAATGTATTATAATATTTTCAAAGTTAAATCCATGTAGTATCATGTATCTGTGCTTCATTCCCTGTTATGGCTAAATAATAATCCATGGTATGGATATAGAACATTTGTTTAAACATTCACCGGTTCATAGGCATTTGGGTTGTTTCTCCTTTTGGGTTTTATGAATTATGCTGCCACAAATATTCATGCATAACTTTTGTTTAAATACCTATTTTCAGTTATCTTGGGTATATACTTAAGAGTGGAATTCCTGGATCACGTGGTAATTACATGTTTAACTTTTTGTGTAAGTGCCAAACTCCTTTCCATAATGTCTACATCATTTTACTTTCCCACCAGCAATGTATGACAGTTTCAATTTCTCTACATCTGCATAACACTTGTTATTTTCAATTTTGTTTTTATTCCAGCCATTCTAGTAAGTGTGAAGTGTATCTATCTCCTCGTGATTTTGCTTTGTATTTGCCTAAATGAATGATATTGAGCATCCTTTATGGAGCTGCTTGCCCATTTGCATGAAGAGAGCAAAGGATTTGCAGCCTAGCATGTTTAGATTCATCCTGTGACACGCCGGTTCACCTTGGCAAAGCTTTAGCCTCTGTGGACCTTGGTTTCCTGGCACAATGAGTGCTTACTGAATCTGTGTCGGTTCAGATAATGTAGGCAGAAAAAAGGCTATGACTTGATTCTGTGTCCGGCAATGGCCATTCCTACATTAAATAAAGGAGGAGAAAAACAGGGAGGCATCCAGAGAGGTACAGCTGAGATTTATAGCCCAGTTCTTTTTCAGCTAATTCCACCTGGGAAAGAGAGGGAAGCTCTTTTCACTTTCCATTTTCTACAACGTGGAATTGTGACAGAGTCTTAACCCCTCCCTCAACTCTCTCCTAAACAGGTGAAGGCACTGTCTGACCAGAACAAAGTATCACCTGTGCCCATTTATTCTCCTCCCCTACCTTCTGGTAATTCCCACCCACATCTGCCCAAACAGCAAGGGAATGAGTAAGAGAAAAGGTTTGGGAGTATCTGGCCAGCAGGTGGTCTTGGGGTGGGGTGGGGATGGGGGACTGAGAGAGTGAAGGTCAGTTGGTGAGGAGCGAAATGGAGGCAGAAAATTCTGAGGAGTTGGAGGCGGTAAAAGTCCAGTTGCACTCTCCTCAGGTTGGTGCAGAGGCCTTGGATTTCTTTTTAAAGTGTTTCTTTTAAGGTGGGTATAGTGGTGAGTGGACCTGGGCAGCGGTGACTTCAGTTCTCACTTGAAACACTTATTTGCAGGGAAAATAATTCCTTAACAGTTTTTTTCAGAATTTTTTTTTTTTTTTTGAAGTCCATCAGGTCCTAAACCATTGAGTTTGTGAAACAAAAAAAAAAAGTAAAAATCCATCAAAGACTATATTATGAATAGAAATTAAATGGGTCCACAAAAATATCTTCACAATCAATAGGTTGGCAACTGAATAGCCTGCATGCTTGCTTCCCATGGGTCTTGGGAGCTCACCAGACTATTATTTTAAAAGGATCTTTATTTGCATCCCTCCCTCCCACTTAAGAAATCAGGTGCTAGAAGGATGTACGCCCCACAAACAGTCCTCTTCTCTGAGTGGTGTCATCACGGGTTATCCTCGTTTTTCTTTATTCACTACAGGTGTCTTCATTCTGCGACTATTATTTTGCAAGAGAAAAGTGTTCCTTTTTATTCAAAAGGAGGAAGGTATCAGGGCACTGGTCAGACACGGGAAAGCTTCGAGTCGCTGTCACTCTTTCAGAGGTAGCATTTCATCACCCACCTAGGCAGCGTGTGCGCCAACCAGCAGCATCCCCTGGAAGGCCGCAGAAGCAGCACTGGGCCCCTAACATTTCCAGACAAAAATCAGGGGGTGATAGGGCACCGGCAGTGTCTGGTCTTGGGAACCAGACATTTCACTCCCCACCAGCTGACCCTCATACTCTCAGCCCCACGCCCCCACCCCAAGACCACCTGCTGTCCAGATACTCCCAGACCTTTTCTCTTACTCATTCCCTCTCACCTGGGGAGGGAGCAATTGAGGCTTTTAATAACCTCAGGCAAAATAATGATACAAACTGACCGTTTGAAAATATACATATTTAAATTTCTTTTACATCTAAATGTTTTGCGAATATTGAACTAGAGATATTCCATTTTATTGTTCTGTCTCAAACATCGTTTGCCCTCTAGCAACAAGGACCTTACTCTAAGGGAAAGAAATAGATTCTACCGAGCAACTGGCCAAGATGAAAGATTTCCCATCTGACTTTCCCAAGCCCACCTCTCCCGACCCATCAAGTACCTGGTACTGGCGTAAGACGTCCCACTCCTCCCCTGGGCGGAGCCGACACCACACAACCCGGATTCCCAACACCTCCTCTTCCTCTGACCTTCAGCTCCCACCCGCTCCGAGGAAGAGGAGACACACAAGATGGAGGGAGGAATGGCATCCTACCCTGTTGCAACGCCGAAGTCGCGCTGCCGAGGGGGCGCATTGGGGTCCAGCCGTCCCCACAGCGCAGATCACAGGTAGTCGGATCTTTCCCGCTGGCGCGCGGCCTCAGCCAGGTAGGTCTCCTTCCTTCGTCTTTCCTTTCTTTGCCTTTCCTTTCCCTGACGCTGGGGGAAGTAGGGCCGGGGTCTGTGCCGCAGGCGGCCTTTCTGGTGCAGAGGACCTTCCCCACCCTCCATCGTGTGAGCAGCCAGGGCCGGGCGCTCGACCTTGAGCAATGGTGGCTGCCTCACCACGGGCTCGGGCGTTCGGCTGATATCTGGGAGTTCCAGAGGGCCGAGTCGGGGCCGCGTGGGCGGGTCGGGGTCTTGCGTTTTGGAGCACTGGGTTTTTACCTCTGCCTGAGTTTTTAGTTCTAGCAAGTGTAGGAAGAGCCTCCTAGCAGAGTCCCTCTAGCCTTCCTCGTAGGTTGGCCTGGAAGCTTTTCTGTGGGGCCAAAGGGCGGGGCGAACAGGAGGAGAAGGGTGCTCCCACGGATTCCTTCGCCCCACTAAGGTGCTCCCCACCTACGAGGCTGGAGGAGGGTACTCGTGCTGTGTCGGTTTGGACTGAGTGATGGTTAAACTGCGTGGCCGCCGTGCGTGCTGACAAGTGCTGGGCTTCCCTGAATGTACCCCTAAAGAGGGGACATTTCCTCTGATGAAATTTTGATCTAAAAGCAATACAGCTCCGTTTTCACCTACGCATTTAAAGACATGGAAAGACAACCCCCAGATTTTCAGGGACTCCCTCACATTTTCATATTTTTTCAGTTCTGTGAAATGGGAGGATCTGAAACGGCCATGATTATTAAGAAAAAGAAAGAATGAAGCTTCTTAAAGTATCAAAAATTACAAAAGATAGTGGTAATAATGCAAAATATAATCTCAACAAATTATATGTAGACAAAAAAAGTTCAAAAGGAAAGAAGACACAGTTGTGACAGTTATACTGGTTATTTTTAGGTGAAGATGTTAAGAGTGTTTGTGTGTTCGCTCTTGTGCTTTGTGTTTCTTGTTACTGATACTAAGGCAAAAGTTTGGCCTTATTTCCAAGATTAGAAAAACTGAACAAAGGTCTATGGAGATTTGATTGCATAAGAGGCCGTTTCACATAAGGGACTGCACTGTGTTTTAAGTGGGATTATAACCATTTTAACAGTAAAGAAAACAAAGCAATTGCCACCAGAACATGTGGTTTTTACATTCCTTGTGAGATGGCATTTGGCTGTCTGCATGTGTACGACAAATTCTAGCAAGAAAATAGTGTGATGACTTGAGAACACTTGATAGGAGCCAGAACCAAGATGGGTCAGGAAATGGTAGGTAATACGGGTTCCTCAGAGGGGGACAGGTCATGGTTGGAAATTGATAATACGTGAAAAAATATACAACAGTGTAGTTTTTGTTTTGATTTCCTTTATGAGTCGCTAAAATATATTTTTGTATATTTTAAGATCCTTATTTTTTTTGCTTCTGTGGACTCTTAATGTCTATTTCTGTTGGGGTAAGGGGAATTGAACATGCACTGTTACACATTCTGAGACCTGGCTCTACAGAAAAGGATGTTCAGGGGACCCTTGGCATTCAGTGAGGCATGCATGTGGGTGCGCACGCGCACCCACACACAGTAGAAATACAGTGCTAGAGCCACACATACAAACACACAGTAGAAGCACAATGCTAGAGCCAGACACACACACACAGTAGAAACACGGTGTTAGAGCCAAACACACAGATGGAACACAATTCTAGAGCCAGAGACAGGCAGACAGACAGACACACGGAACACAATGCTAGAGCCAGACACACACACGGTAGAAACACAGCGCTAGAGCCACACACACATACACACACACACACACACACACACACACGGAACACAATGCTAGAGTCAGAGCTGCCAGGTTGTGGTCACTGACTGAAGGCAGACACCAGGCTGTCTAGTGGGGTCCTTGCAAGAGCTCGAGTCTCCCATTTTCTACGCTGATGGGAGATGTAGGAACTGTGAACTGTGGCAGTGCAGCTGCACAACACATCAGCATCTGGAAAACCTCATGCAAGCGGTCTTTGGCCCTGGCTGAGCCATGACTCTGTGTGCCTGGATTCCTGATTTATGCAGCTCAGGACTAGGCAGAGTGTGCAGGGATTTTTTCTTGGCCACCAGGATGATAGGCACATTCAATCAAAAGTGTCTGGGAGGTATCCCAGGCTGTTGGTTGTTTTGTGTCTCCATTTTCATTGATTTCAATTTTTTAAGTGTTTATTTATTGGCAACAGACTATTTTAAAAATGTTTTCCGTAAGTTATTGGGGTACAAGTAGTATTTGGTTACATGGTAAGTTATTTAGTGGTGATTTGTGAGATTTTGGTACACCCATCGCCCAAGCAGTATATACTGCACCATATTTGTAGTCTTTTATTCCTCGCCCCACTCCCACTCTTCTGCACAAGTCCCCAAAGTCCACTATATCATTCTTATGCTTTTGTGTCCTCATAGCTTAGCACCCACATATCAGTGAAAACATGATGTTTGGTTTTCCATTCCTGAGTTACATCACTTAGAATAATAGTCTCCAATCTCATCCAGGTTACTGCAATTGCTGTTAATTCATTCCTTCTTATGGCTGCATAGTATTCCATCAAATATAACACAGTTTCTTTATCCACCTGTTGATTGATGGGCATTTAGGTTGGTTCCACGAATTTGCAATTGTGAATTGTGCTGCTATAAACATGTGTGTGCAAGTATCATTTTCAAATAATGAGTTCTTTTCCTCTGGGTAGATACCCAGTAGCGGGATGGCTGGATCAAATGGTAATTCTATTTTTAGTTCTTTAAGAAATCTCCATACTGTTTTCCATAGTGGCTGTACTAGTTTACATTCTCACAAGCAGTGTAGAAATGTTCCTTGTTCACCGCATCCATGCCAACATCTACTATTTTTTTATTATGGCCATTCTTGCAGGAGTAAGTTGGTATTACATTGTGATTTCGATTTGCATTTCCCTGAGCATTAGTGATGTTGAACATTTTTTCATATGTTTGACCATTTGTATATCTCTTAAGAATTGTCTATTCATGTCCTTAGCCGACTTTTTGATGGGATTGTTTTTTTCTTGCTGATTTGAGTTCATTGTAGTTTCTGGATATTAGTCCTTTGTCAGATGTATAGATTGTGAAGATTTTCTCTCACTCTGTGGGTTTTGTGTATAAGCTGCTGGCTGTTCCTTTTGCTGTGCAAAAGCTCTTTAGTTTAATTAGGTCCCAGCTATTTGTCTTTGTTTTTATTGCATTTGCTTTTGGGTTCTTGGTCATGAAATCCTTGCTTAAGCCAATGTCTAGAAGGGATTTTCCAATGTTATCTTCTAGAATTTTTATAGTTTCGGTCGTAGGTTTAAGTTCTTAATCCATCTTGAGTTGATTTTTGTATAAGGTGAGAGATGAGGATCCAGTTTCATTCCCCTACATGTGGCTAGCCAATTATCCCAGCACCATTTGTTGAAAAGTGTGTCCTTTCCCACTTTGTTTTTATTTGCTTTGTCGAAGATCAGTTGGCTGTAAGTATTCTGGTTTATTTCTGGGTTCTCTATTCTGTTCCATTGGTCTATGTGCCTATTTTTATACCAGTATCACGCTGTTTTGGTGACTATGTTCTCATAGTATAGTTTGAAATCAGGTAGTGTGATAACTCTAGATTTGTTATTTTTGCTTAGTCTTGCTTTGGCTATGTGGGCTCTTTTTTTGGTTCCATGTGCATTTTAGGATTGTTTTCTCTAGAGTATTCCAGAGGTTTTGATAGATTGGGTCATTATTGTCATTTAATTCAAAGAATTTTTAAATTTCCATCTTGATTTCATTTTTGACCCAATGCTTATTCAGGAGCAGGTTATGTAATTTCCATGTAATTGGAGGGTTTTGAAGGTTTATTTTGGAGTTGATTTCCAGTTTTATTCCACTGTGATCTGAGAGAGTGCTTGATATAATCTCAATTTTTTAAAGTTTATTGAGGCTTGTTTTAAGGCCTATCATGTGGCCTATCTTGGAGAAAGTTCCATGTGCTGTTGAATAAAATGTGTATTCTGTGGTTGTTGGAGAAAATGTTCTGTATGTAGCTGTTATGTCCATTTGTTTCAAGGTATAGCTTAAATCCATTGTTTCTTTGTTGACTTTCTGTTTTGATGACCTGTCTAGTGCTGTCAATGAAATATTGATGTCCTCCACTATTATTGTGTTGCTGTCTATCTCATTTCTTAGATCTATTAGTAATTGTTGTATAAATTTGGGAGCTCCAGTGTTAGGTGCATATATGTTTAGGATTGTGATATTTTCCTGTTCGACAAGGCCTTTTACCATTATATGCTGTCCCTCTTTGTCTCTTTTAACCGCTGTTGCTTTAAAGTTTGTTTTGCCTGATATAAGAATAGCTACCCTAGGTGGCTCAAGCCTGTAATCCCAGCACTTTGGGAGGCTGAGATGGGCGGATCACGAGGTCAGGAGATCGAGACCATCCTGGCGAACACGGTGAAACCCCGTCTCTACTAAAAAATACAAAAAACTAGCTGGGCGAGGTGGCGGGCGCCTGTAGTCCTAGCTACTCGGGAGGCTGAGGCAGGAGAATGGCTAAACCCGGGAGGCGGAGCTTGCAGTGAGCTGAGATCCGGCCACTGCATTCCAGCCTGGGCAACAGAGAGAGACTCCGTCTCAAAAAAAAAAAAAAGAATAGCTACCCTTGCTCACTTTTGGTGTCCATTTGCATGAAATGCCTTTTTCCACCACTTTAAGTTTATGTGAGTCCTTATATGTTAGGTGGGTCTCCTGAAGGCAGCAGATGGTTGGTGAGTTCTTTCCATTCTGCAATTCTGTATCTTTTAAGTGGAGCATTTAGGCCATTTGCATTCAATGTTAGTATTGAAATGTGAGGTACCATTACTTTCATTGTGCTTTTTGCTGTCTGTGTACTTGGTGTTTTTTGTTTTTTGTTTTCTCTTTTTTTTTTTTCTTTCACAGAAAAGTCAGAACTAAATTTTATTTCACATTGATAGAAACCATGAAAAACGTTTACATTTTCCCACATTACAGTACAACATTTCAATGGAATATTTCCTGCTATAAATAATATCTTGCTGATTTGTAGAACTGAAACAACAGTTTATGTTCTTCAAGGTAAAGAAAAATGACATAGTAAATGATTGTTTAAACTTGTATTTTTGTTTTATAGGTCCTGTGTGATTTATGCTTGAAAGAGGTTCTGTTTTGATGTGTTTCCAGAATTTCTTTCAAGATTTAGAGCTCCTCTTAGTGGTTCTTGTAGTGGTGATTTGGTAATGGCAAGTGTTCTCAGCATTTGTTTGTCTGAAAACGACTATATCTTTCCTTCATATATACCTCATATATGATGTTTAGTTTTGTTGGATACAAAATGCTTGGCTGATAATTGTTTGTTTGAGTAGGCTGAAGATAGGACCCCAATCCCTTCTAGTTTGTAAGGTTTCTGCTGAGAAATCTGCTGTTAATCTGATAGGTTTTCCTTGATAGGTTACCTGGTTCTTCTGTCTCACAGCTCTTAAGATTCTTTCCTTCATCTTAACTTTGAATAATTTGATGACAATGTGCCTAGGCAAAGATCTTTTTGTGATGAATTTCCCAGGTGTTTTTTGTGCTGCTTGTATTTGGATGTCTAGGTCTCTAGCAAGGCTGGGGAAGTTTTCCTTGATTATTCCCCAAGATATGTTTTCCAGGCTTTTAGAATTCTCTTCTTCCTCAGGTACACCAATTATTCTTAGGTTCAGTCATTTAACATAATCCCAGACTTCTTGGAGACTGTTTATATTTTATTATTCTTTTTACTTTGTCTTTGCTGGATTGGGTTAATTCAAGGACCTTGTCTTTGAGCTCTAAATTTCTTTCTTCTACTTGTTCAATTTATATTGCTGGGACTTTCCAGAGCATTTCACATTTCTAAAAGTGTGTCCAAAGTTTCCTGAATTTTTTATTGTTTTTTCTTTAAGCTATCTGTTTCCATGAATATTTCTCCCTTCACTTCTTGTATCATTTTTTGGATTTCCTTGCATTGGGCTTCGCCTTTCTCTGGTCCCTTCCTGATTAGCTTAATAACTAACCTCCTGAATTTTTTTCAAGTAAATCAGGGATTTCATCTTGATTTGGATCCATTGCTGGGGAACTAGTGTGATTTTGGGGGTGGTGTTGAACAGCCTTGTTTTGTCATATTGCCAGGGTTGGTTTTCTGGTTTCTTATTTGGGTAGCCTCTGTCAGAATGAAGGTCAAGGGCTGAAGGCTGTTGTTCAGATTCCTTGGTCGCACTGGGTGTTTCATTGATGTATTACTCTCCCCCTTCTGCTATGAATGTGGCTTCCTGTGAGCCAAACTGCAGTGATCATTGTCTCTCTTCTGGGTCTAGCCATCCAGTGAGTCTACCCAGCTCCAGGCTGGTACTGGGGGTTGTGTGCACAGAGTCCTGTGATGTGAACATTAACCCATTGGTGGGTTAATGCTCTATTTTTGTGCTGGTTGACCTCTTGCCAGAAGGTGGTGCTTTCCAGAAATCATCAACTATAGTAGTGTGGAGAGGGACTGGTAGTGGGCAGGGCCCTAGAACTCCCAGGATTATATACCCTTTGTCTTCCACTACCAGGGTGGATAGGGAAGGACCAGCAAGTAGGGGCAGGGCTACGCATCTTTGAGCTCATACTCTCCTTGGGTGGGTCTTGCTGCAGCTGCTGTGGAGGATGGGGGTGAGATTCCCACGTCATTGGAGTTGTGTACCTAGGAAGATTATGGCTGTCTCTGCTGAGTCATGCAGGTTGTCAGGAAAGTGGGGGAAAGCTGGCAGTCACAGGCCTCACCCAGCTCCCACAGAAACGGTAGGGCCAGTCTCACTCCCATTGTGCCCCAGCAAACAGCCCTGAGTCTATTTCCAGGTGGTGGGCAAGTTGGGCTTGAAAACTTGCGCAAGGCCATCTGCCTCCCAGCTGCAAGAGAAAAGTTCTCCGCCCCCCCCCCCCCCCCCCCCCCCGAGTTCTGGTCAGGAGGCCTCTCGCCCCATTCAAATTGTTACAAAGTTCAGCTAGAGAATTCTTTCTCTCTATGGAGTTTTACCCCCTGCTCCTCTGGCCACCCTCCTGATGGATCCCTGTGGTGCCAGGCAGGAATGGGCTGCTTGGGGACCCATTGAGCTCTCAGGGCCTTTCTGCTGCTTCCTTTACCCCTATATTTTACTCGTCTCTCTAACTTGACTCAGCTTCAGGTAAAGTCAGAAACTTCTCCTGCAAACTGACCTTTGGCTTGTCCAGTGGGGGTGTGCTCAGGAGAGGAAGGTTTCCCTTTCCCACTTCTACAGATGGGGCACTCACAGTATTCAGGGTGTCTCCCGGGTCCTGCAGGCACAGTCTGTTTCCTTTAGAGAGTCTGTGGATCCTCTTGGGATTGCTGGTTTCTTCTTGCAGTTGATCTGGAGCTAAAATTCACAGTGCAAGATGCCGCATGCTGCTCTGTCCGGAGCTGCAATCTAGTCCTGCCTCCTGTCTGCCATGATGCTGCCTCTCTCCTGATTTCAATTTTTTTTTTTAATTCTGTCTTAATTTCATCAATGACCCAAAGATCTCTTTTTAGGAAATTGTAAGCTCTTTTTAGGAGTGCTCTAAGAAAGGAAGTTTAAATATTATCAAGTATGTGTTAGCTAGAAAAAAAACTACATTTTTTCTCAACTGTGAGAATTTTGTGGTAAACATGATAAGTAGGGCTGGGCCACCCTAGGGACACTGCTAGAAGACATTCTAGCTTTTGATAAACCCTTTAGTGCAGAGGTTTTAACAGAGTTTTCGTGTGCCAAGTATTCTGAGATCTTATATCTAACTGACCTAAAAATAGGACCATCATAGCCTGAAGACAAGAGGACAGCATTGTGAGTAGAGCTGGGTCCACAGGCCCTGTTGTCTTCGGATGGCAGTTTTGCATCATACTTCATGCCAGTCTTGATGCCTTGGGGCTGCCATTCTTTGTGTCTAGCTGCCTGAGACTTCAAGGTTAAATTATATTATAGTAAGAATGCCCAAGACAGAATGTTCCCACTGGTCCTAAGTAGATTTGACTTCAACTCTGTGCTCAGACTAAAGACATTTCCTATAGTCTTGACCAGATCCAGTGTTAAAGATAGAGCCATGGGTAGATATGTTTGGATCCATTCCTAGAGTTACATGATGGGGACAAATTTATTCTCTGAGAAGAAGCTAGAGACCATTCTACCAGAAAGATGCCCTGCACACTGGAGGACCAACTGTGAGAGCCTGGAGTCACTTAGTGACAATCACTTTAATGCTGGTTGGCTTTTTTTCAGTGGCAAATGATGGAGGAAGAGGTAACTGAGTGGGTGGCACCAAAGGGCATGTTAACATTTCTGGTAAAATACTGCCATGTAAAGGAAACTCTTTCCCAAACCAGTCACTCTTCTTCCCCGCTTCCATCTTGCCCTGACTTCTTATTTTTTCCCACACCGACTCACCTCTCCACTCCTCACCCTTCCCTATCAGACCTTACTGTGGTGCACTGGAAATGGAAAATAAAGTGCTAGGCAGAACTGTAGGGGGACACGCAGCAGAACCACACTCCAAAATGCATATACAAAGCATCTCCTGGGAACAGCTCAGACTTTGGAACCTCCAAACAGGCACCAGGAAGAGAACCAGCCAGGGAGCCTGAGCTGAAAGGCATAGGAAGCCTAGGCTAGGGACTCTGCTTACCACCATGTTTATTCAAAACTGCAGTAGCATATCTCAAAATTGTATGTTCACCTGAAGTTTGAGTCCCAACCTCCAGGGGACAGTGGGACACTGGTCACCTTTGACCTCATGGTCAAGTTGCCCTTGCAGTGGCCTGTGAGAATGCCCAAGTGCAAATGTCTCCTGGAGAGCAGGGGTTGGGCTCAGATCCTGCTGCCTGCCCAATTTTCTTCTTTTCCGTGAGGGCTTCATCCTCCCATGTTAAAGGCACAGTTAGGGATGTGTTTAGGTTGGGTCCATCCCTTGGACGGTTCAAGGGGACCGCTTCCCTGTTTGTCAGGAAGGCAGGCTAAGAGGACCCTGCCAAGGCCAGTCTTCCCAGGACAGGGTTCCTCAGGTGGGCCAGAGCTGGCCCAAAGTGGCTGAGATGGTGATCTGCCATGTTCGGAGCATGGTTGGCGTTTTTTTCCTCAGCAAAGGGCGGAGGGAGTTGACCTCGGGGAAGGGCAGGTGGGTGTTTCTGGAGCAATACTGCCATCAAGAGGAATGTTTGGCAATCCCACACACCCTTCCCTGTGCTTGCCTGGGGAGGAGTGGTTTGGGAGTGCTGTGAGGGACCAGGAGTACGGCCAGTGCCCAGATGGATCTTGGCTCTCTGGAGGCCCAAGGGAAATGGGACCCGTGGCTGGATCGGACTGTGGAAGCCCCAGAGATAGGCACTGAGGATGAGCTGGCCAGCCAGGACACCTGGCAGGTTCTATACAGGAAGCCATGGCTCAGCAACCTGGTGGCGGCCATGATCTGGGTGAGACTAATGGAGGCCTCAGCCAAGGAGCTTTTGCTCGAGGCTGCAGGCAATTTGCCTGGTGCCCCTTTTCTTGGGAGCAATGGGCGTGATGGCCTAACTGGGTCCTCAGCCCCAGGAGGCTCTCTTGGCCACAGTGCACAGCAGTGAGGATGGGCCACTCCCAGTGTTACCAGTGGAGGGTGTCCAGGTTTTTAGTATCTTGAAAAATGAATTGGACAAAATGCACAAACCAAGCAAGGAAAGAAGGAAACAATAAAAGCAGAGATTTATTGAAAATGAAAGTACACTCTACAGGGTGGGAGCAGGCTTGAGCATAGGGGCTTAAGAGCCCCATTACAGAAATTTCTAGGGTTTAAATGCCCTCTAGAGGTTTCTATTGGCTACCTAGGGTATGCCCTATGTAAATGAAAAGGATGAAGTAACATTACAAAGTTATTTACTAGGTTTATACCCTATGTAAATAGAGAGGCTATTACCTGTCATAGCTGAAGTGTTTCCATGTGATTTAGTTCTAGGAAGTCAGCATGAATTGGCCTTCTGTTTCTTGCCTCCAGACCCTATTCTCCTACCTCATTTCCCCCCGAGAGGTGTGATCCTCATAAATCTTTATGGGAGGTGGAGGGACTGATGGTCCTTCTTCTGTAACTGCTTTCTGATGGCTTGGGGGGTAGTCCCTACCTATTGGAAATTATGAAATTCTCACCCTGCTCTGTCTAGTGGAGGCAGGGTGCCTCCTTAGTGGCTAGGGGTGATGTCTTCACCTGGAACTGCCTGGAACCTTTGTTGCATGATTATCTGAAGCTTGATGGTCTCTATGTGAGAAGAAATGAATTTGGTTAAAAGATTTAATGGGAACTTCAGGGGGTGTCTACATATGCTGTCAGGAATGTTCATTCTAGTGATTTGCAGGAGAAAAACAAATACTGGTCTGTTTTAGAATCTGTGTTTCCTTAAAGTTTTAGCACAAGCGACTCCATTTTGGTTTGGTTTGGTCTGTTGAGGCCTAGTGCATAAGCTCAATCCAAAACAATGGCCTCCCACAATTTTGTTTTTTAAAAAATTCCCTTTTTGGTCAGGTTCTCACTTAGATGAGAGTATGACCAAAACTTAGGTCCTTAGCAACACTCTCAGTTACCATAATTTTAGGTATCTGGTCTCAGCATGTCATTCATAGGTTACAGTGGTCTCATAGTCACACATTTTTTTCAGCTCTTGTCATTCCAGTTGAAGAGAAACCATTTGACATTCTAGAGATGGCTGCATGCAAGCATTTAAAATCTCTGGGAGAAGACGGTGCACCGGGGAAACTATTACTATGAGTATCTGGAAGATTATATCAAGAGGTTGGAGTATGTTCCTTACCCAGGCTCTGCATAAACCAAACCTCCAAAAATCAAATAGATATAAGAATGAGCTAGATAGAGTCTATTCCCTTAACTAGGCAGTTTCTTCATTAATCCGCTACACCTGAATCTCTATAATACCCAATGTTTTCTCCATAGGCCATAAGTGCCAGCAGCCGCACAGATACTTCTCTGTTCAGCCAATTCTATCATAACTTTGACAAGAGAATTTAAAGTCTGTTGTGTAACTGTAGCCTTTACAGTGGAATTTGCTGTAGAACCTATCATGAGGGATACATTTCTCCTTTTACGTTGCTTCTTTTACTCCAAACAATGGAAAAAGGACCTAACAAATGATGCCTTTCTAGAAGAGTGAAGGCCTCCTGGCAATGTTCTCTGTAACCCATGATGTGGGTGAAGAAGAGTGAACCAATGTTCTGTTTCCGACTGATTACCAGGCAACCTATGTACCATTAAAGTTTCTCACCTACATTGGGCCTTCATCTTTTATCTTTCAAAGTAAAAGGTTATCCATGTATAAGGCTAGTTCCAAACTCCTTCACAAATAAAAGTATACCCTATAAGTGCACATAACAGACCCCTTTTCTACTTCTATTGTACATAGAGGCATAAGCAAGAAAACGTATTCAAAGATAAGAGTCTTGTGATAGTAGAAGTCTTAATCTGTGAACTCTTGAAAAGCTATTTACATCAAGGATACCATCTTCTTCTAGGGAGAAAATTCCCTCGTTACTTTTACCTTAAGGGTTCCAGTGGGTGTACAGTTCCAAGACTGTGGATGGACCCTTCTCAATTGTGAGATTATGAACCCAAAGTTTGAGGTTCTAAAGTTTTGCTGCAATGTGGATGGCAAGTATACTCTTTCTCTGATGTTCTCAGAAGATCCAGTCTTTGGGTCTGGCACAGTGGCTCATGCCTGTAAATCCAGTGCTTTGGGAAGCCAAGGCAAGCAGATATTTGAGGTTAGGAGTTCAAGACCAGCCTGGTCAACTTAGCAAAACCCCATCTCTACTAAAATAATAATAATAATAATAATAATAATAATAATAATAATAATACAGAAATTAGCCAGGCACAGTGGTACATGCCTGTAATCCCAGCTACTTGGGAAGCTGAGGCAGGAAAATTGCTTGAACCTGGGAGGCAGAGGTTACAGTGAGCCGAGACTGCACCACTGCACTCCAGCCTGGGAGACAGAGCAAAACTTTGTCTCAAAAAAAAATAAATAAATAAAGGTCCAATCTTCGGGTTCTAGATTGTATAGGGGATAATTCTTTCAGTGAACCATAAAAAGCTTTCTTTACCTTGTGAAAATACACGGTGGCATAATAACTTAGTATTATAACAACCCTCTTGCATGGGAGAGCTTCTACACAACCAGAAAACATGCATTGAAAATAACAATTGAATGAAATCCTTTTATAAAATGTTTAAGTGGCCCATCAGGTTACCACATGTGCCTGAAGCTTTGATTGTTTTCCCAGGAATATGGAAACATTGGTTATAAACTACTTTAGCAATTTATAAGTCACCACACCAATATATTCAATTTGGGTTATTTTATCTTTTCCATGATGAGTCATGGAATACAGAACTTTTAACAATAAAAGCTTTAAGGACTCAGGAAGGACAAGGTGGTCATCCTGGTTCTCCATGAGTCCATGCTTAATTAACATTAGACTTATATCTTCTTTAATATCAGTTGTTTCTCCAAATTAGGTGCATACCACTGATAACTGATGGGTTATCATAGGTAATTTGACTTAGACAGTGGAGTTCATTAATTGTACTTCTAAACAATTTCAGTATCAGCTGGTTTAACAAGAAAATCTGACAAAGTATTTTTTTTTTGGTGTCCAATTAATTTTTGGTTCTACTTGGGTTAGTAGCTTTATACAAGCAAATTTGATTATTTCTGTGGTCTACAATAACAACCTAATAACCATAATTATGATTGATAGCATATACTCAGACATATTCAAATTTTAGAAATTCCATACAATTTTGGAACATTTATTAATATTATTCACTAAAATATAACCTGAAGATGATTAAACATTATTTTTTTTTTGACAATGCTTCCCATGTAACTAAACATGTCAAAGAGATAAAAGACAATTTTAAAGCTGAAATTCAGTTTTGGGAAACCTATTAAATATGTTAAAGGTTTTAAAAAATTTACATTCCCATGCCTCTTTATAATCTTTTACCAAAAACACATTTCACTTTTCTTACACACCTTGCATGTAAAACTGTTTCTAGTAGCCTCAATTACGTGCTATAATAGTGACTCTTAGCAATTTTAATTTTAATTTTAATGTAAACCCTAGTAAGTTATATTAATTAGGTACTAGGTGCTGGTAAAGTTTGACTGTTTCCAGCATAGCTAGGGGTGTAGCCAACTCTACATGTTCCCAGGCCTTACCTTGTTGTAAAGGAGGAAAATCAAACAAATTTCAAAATTCAAAGAAGGAGTTTATGACCTTAAAGTATTTAGCAAACCTAATATTTGAACATAATTTAGACCACATGTTTACATTTTGAAGACATTTGCATTTTACCAATTAGCTTTCTCCTGAGTAGCTGGGACTACAGGCGCCCACTACCACACCCGGCTAATTTTTTGTATTTTTAGTAGAGACGGGGTTTCACCGTGGTCTCGATCTCCTGACCTTGTGATCCGCCCGCCTCGGCCTCCCAAAGTGCTAGGATTACAGGCGTGAGCCACCGCACCCGGCCCAATTAGCTTTAAAGCTGGTTTTTTATTACCCCAAGATGAATCAAGTCACATGAAATAAAAGGTATTCAGGGTCCATACCCTGAATTTCCTTAATGATAAGTAGCAGATTGAAGGTAGTGTATTTCTTCTGTTTCTTCTGTCTTGAGAGCAGTGTTCAGTATCACTGTGTTCCTGCAGCACAAGTTAGGCATTTGCCCATGCCTTGACTTCCCTAACATGGTCATCATAGGGTTTCTGTTACAGAATACATGTGGGGAGTTACATCAGAACACGTGAGTCTTGCGAATTCACTGCTCTGATTCCTCAATGGAATGCATGCCTCTGTGTGTTTTGTACATCAAGGTTTCTGGGCAGACCTGTCTAGATGTTGACGTAGGCCAGGTGTGAGGAGGACAAGTGTGTTCGGGGTGGCACCTGGCTCCCCTCCTGTCTGACCTAGGCTGGTGTGAGCTCCCTACCCATCGCCCTGCCAGGGCTGCCACGTGAGAAAGGCCAGGGACCCAGTCCCGCTATCCCAGAATTGTAGGTTCACCTGAAGTTTGAGTCCCAACCCCAGTCTCCCAAAGACAGGCTCCCACAGGTGGGCCAGAGCTGGCCCCAAATGGCTGAGATGGTGATCAGCCATTTTTGCAGTGCAGTTGGCATTTTTTCCTCATCAAAGGGTGGACGGAGTACCTGGGGCAAGGGCAGGTGGGCATTTCTGGAGCAATACTGCCATGAAGAGAAACTTATTTGGCAAACCCGCACACCCTTCCCTGTGTTTGCCTGGGGAGGAGTAGCTAGGGAGTGCTGTGGGGGACCAGGCAGGACTAGGGCTGGGCAGATGGATCTGAGCTCTCTGGAGACCTGAGGGAAGCAGGGCCCATGTCCAACTGGGGCCATGCAAGCCCCAGAGATAGGCTCCAGGCGGAGCTGTACAACCAGGATGCCTGGCGGTTCCCGTACAGTAAGCCATAGCTTGGGAGCCTGGTGGCAGCCATGATCTGGGCGGGACTGGCAGAGGCCTTGGCCAAAGAGCCTTAGTTTGAGGCTATGGGCAGTTTGCCTGGTGCCCCTTCCCTTGGAAGCAAAGAGGGTGATAGCCTAGCTGGGTTCTTGCCCCAGGAGGCTCCCTCAGCCGCACTGCATGCCAGTGAGGAGGGGCCACTCCCAGAGCTGAGTCCTGCCACCATTGTTGCCAGTGCTGGCCAGCACCAGGGCGTTCCTCAGTGCGTCCTAGGGAGGAAGGTGGGCCACGGGGGATCCTGCGGGGTCCGTAACCACACTGTCTTTGATTAGGTGGATGTGAAGCCAGGCCAGGCCCAGCCACCCTGAGACACCACTCCCCCGCCTTGTTGAGACATGTGACCGTGTCTTGCTGTGTCCATGTCCCCGAGGTTGTCTTGGAGCTGGGCCATTCACTATGGTCCTCATTTTTGCATGGGGGCCTTTAATGGACCCCGGTTGTCTTTGAGGGTGCACAGGACCTGGCCCTGTGATCAGAGATGCGCCGACCAATGGATTCGGTTGCAAATCTTGTGAAATGGAGACTCTGGGCATCAGCTAAGGGGGACCAGGACCTTCCAAGGCCTGCTGGAGTCCGGAAAGCCAAGAGCACCTAGAAGGAAGGACCTGTCAGACAGGCCTGGATACAGCCTGTTCCATGCCAGAGGGGTCTGCTGCTCAGGCAGCATCTCCGTGCCTCTCCTCAAGTGGGTCTCTGAGGTAGAATAGGGCCAGGCCCAACGTGGTGTGCAGGGTGGAGGCTTGGCAGATGCCTCTCTTTGCAGGACCCAGTCTGGTACAGCAGTGGACTGGGTCATCTCCTGCGGCTAACTTGCCCTTCTGAGGGTGTTCAGGTATCTCCCAAGTGAACAGAGACTCGTGTCCAAAAGATAGAGATCAGCACCACTTCACAGAATTCAGGAATGGAAAAGGAACCTAGAGGACCCTCTTGAGGTGACAGGTGGAATGTCCTATTTTGGGTTTTGTTTTGTTTTGTTTTCTTTTTTTTTTTTTTTTTTTTTTTTTTTTTTTTTTTTGAGACAGAGTCTAGCTCTGCCGCCCAGGCTGGAGTGCAGTGGCCGGATCTCAGCTCACTGCAAGCTCCGCCTCCCGGGTTCACGCCATTCTCCTGCCTCAGCCTCCCGAGTAGCTGGGACTACAGGCGCCCGCCACCTCGCCTGGCTAGTTTTTTGTATTTTTTAGTAGAGACGGGGTTTCACCGGGTTAGCCAGGATGGTCTCGATCTCCTGACCTTGTGATCCGCCCGTCTCGGCCTCCCAAAGTGCTGGGATTACAGGCTTGAGCCACCGCGCCCGGCCTTGTTTTGTTTTCTTTGTGGAAGAACTGAAAGAAGGCATAAGGAGGTGATGGGCCTGAAACCTTGGAAGCACAGGACCAGAGCAGAAAAGGTCCAGAGGGTTCATGGTCCTCCATTCCACCTGAATCCAGCTAGAGAGTGAGCCAGGTGGATACATGTGCCCCTCCTTGCCCATGTGAAGAGACACTGCCATCCAAACAGACATTCACCTTCCACCTCAAAGCACATTTAATGTTAGCACGATGACATTCAACTGGGACTTGCCTCACCTTGGCTTGGGGGACCCAGAAAGCAGGTCGCTGGGGTGGTGTTGCTGATGGTGGTAGAAGCAGAGGGGGTAGCCAGGGTCTTGATTTCTTGGGCGTTTCTCTTGTGGCCTTTCAGCCTATGTGCACAATATCTCACACATTCAGTTGCATCTCTTATCGTTTTAAAGGCACACATTGACGGCAATTCCCAGAGACTCAAAGAAACCCAATCACGTAGAGACAGAGAGAGCAAGAGAGGAAGCGGGCTCCAGTAGAAGTGGGTGAGAAAGTGTTGGTGCTGAAGGTGGCGAGAGAGAGAGAGTTAGTGAGTTAGTTAGTTAGTTAGTTACAGAGAGAACTCTAGAAAGAAAAAGGTACAGAAAAATAAAATATGTTGTGCAAAATCCCAAAAGGAAGTGCATAGGGGTCAAGGAGTCCGGAAGGGGTCAGGGAGGTAGCAGCTTGGGGTAGTGCGTTCCTTCTGTTTCCTCTGTCTTGAGAACAGCGTTCAATGTCACTGTGTTCATACAGCAGATGTTAGGCATTTGTCCACACCTTGACTGCCCGACGAGGTCAAAATAGGGTTTCTGTCACAGAATACGTATGGGGAGGAAGTTCGAAACACTTGAATCTTGCCCATCTACTGCTCCCCCGTGGCACACACGAGTCCTTAACACCATGCACGCCTCTGTATGTTTTCTATTTCAAGCCTTCTGGGCAGAGCTGTCAAGAGGTTGACGTAGGCCAGGTGTGAGGAGGGCAGGTGTGTTTGGGGTGGCACCTGGCTCCCCTCCTGTCTGACGTACGCTGGCTTGCGCTTTCCCCCCAGCCCGTTGCCAGTGCTGCCATGGGAGAAGGGCCAGGGGCCGCTATTCCAGAATTGTAGGTTCACCTCAAGTTTGAGTCCCAACCCCCAGTAGCCAGTGGGATACCAGTTGTCTTTGACCTCGTGGTCAAGCTGGCCTTGCAGTGACCCGTGAGTATACCCAAGTGCAAATGTGTCCCAGAGGGTAGAACTAGGGCTTGCATCCTACTATGTGCCCAGTCTCCTTCTCTTCCCTGCGGGTTTCACCATCCTCCCATGCTGAAGGCATGGTTAGGGATGCGGTTAGTTCGGCTCCATCCCCAGGGTGGTCCAAGGGGACCGCTTTCTGGTTTGTCAGGAAGGCAGGCTAGTAGAAGGACCCTGCCCTGCAGTAGAAGGACAGGACCCTGCAGGTAGGTCAGAACTGGCCCAAAATGGCTGAGATGGTGATTGGTTGTGTTCGGAGCATGGTTGGTGTTTCTTCCTCAGCAAAGGGCGGAGGGAGTGGACCTGGGGGAAGGGCAGGTGGGCATTTCTGGAACAATACTGCCATCAAGAGGAACTCACTTGGCAATCCTGCGTACCCTTCCCTGTGCTTGCCTGGGGAACAGTGGCTTGGAGTGCTGTGGGGAACCAGGCAGGACTGTGGCCTTTGCCTGCAGGAATCCGAGCTCTCTGGAGGCCTGAATGAAGTGGGGCCATGGAAGCTTCAGAGATAGGTGCCAGGATAAGCTGGCCAGCCAGGATGCCTGGCATTTCTTGTACAGGAAGCCATGGCTCGGGAGCCTGGTCGTGGACTAGCAGCTCAGGACTTTTCATGAAGCCTGTGGCCATTGTTCTTCCTGCCTCTTTGCTGCCTGCAGTACCAAGTCTTATGGTTGCTGCCACTGTAGCAGAGACCTGTCCTCTGTGTTGCAGGTTCTATCTCCCATGAGGAATATGTGCTTAGTTGGCTGCCTTTGCAGACTTCTTTTTTACAGACTGACTTTTCCAAGAGTCGGGGACATTTAAGCCATCAGCAAGAGTGGAAGTTACTTTCCTTTAACCCCTGCCTTTTGAACTCTCCATGTGTGCTTGCTCTGGTCGCTGAGACTCAAGGTTTAAGACCCCCTTTATGTACCTCTCCATTTTTGGGTTCAGTCGCCTCCCGTTTTCCAACTGCAATTTTTTGTGTGTGTGCCCAGCCCCAGTCTTCTTCCCCATTTTGCCCAGATCCACCCACCCCCACCTATCCTCCAAACCCCTGTCAATCAGGCGTGCCTTGCTAGGAAGGAGGTGCGTACTCATTGGCACATAGCCTTTTTCTGTAGTTTCTGCCCCTCTCCAGAGGCCATTTCTAGAAAACCTGTAGGGTGGATTGTGCCCTTTTTTAGCGCCTGCCTTCCTAGGGATTTGCTCTCAGGTCAGCACTTTCCCAAAGGTCAAGTAGGACATCTCAAAGCCCAGCCATTCACCCTTTTTATTTGAAACCTACCAGGTGGGTGCTGAAATCCTCTGCTTGCTACACTTTATTTTTCATTTGTGAATTTTCCTAAGTGTATGTAGGCAGAATATTTGGGGGCCAACCAGCCTTACTTTGCCAAGCCCTGAGGTTGAATCCAGACCTAGAAAATCTTCTGGGTCCCCAGCCCAAGGCTTTGAGATTGGTTGTCTGAGCATGCTCCTTCAGCCTTAGTCAACACCATAGGAAAGCTAAGCCCACAGACCATGCCACCCCATGTGTGTTGATTTAAGTATCTTCCAAGAGGAGCCAAGATGGATATTACCCCTGGAGACCAAAAAATCAGGCAGCCCTGGAATATTCCCAAACTGAAATGAATTCTCAATATAGACTCAGTTCTACTTACTATAGGATGATGTCCTGCTCAATTGATGTATAACCAGTGGTTACTGGCACTGTCTGCACTAGTGAGAAGATGGACAGAATGGCATCCTGTGGCGTGCTTAACCCAGTCTTTCTTTGAGGGGAGAGATAAGAAACCAGAAAAAAAAACATGCAATGCACCACACCTGAGTTACTCTTTCTTATCTTATCGTAGTACCCAACAATCAGGAAATTATTTTCTTTATGGGCTGCACCTGGCAATGTGACTGTTCGTTCCTTCCCTTTTTTGTTTGTCTGGGTCTTCCAGATGGGACAGTGGTTCTCAGGTTTCCCACATCCCTGAGACCTTCAGGGCAGTTCTCCCTTTCTTCCACTGAACTTACATCTACACCAAGAGCAAAGATTCATAGTCTGAATGCCCTCCAGTATCTTCAGGTGTCTAAACATGGCAGCCACTGAGACCTGGCTTCTACCTCCTCCCAAGCTTGGCAGGCCTGACAAGCCAAGGTTCCTTAGTGGGCAAGCCTGGCTCCCTTACTTTCACACTGACTCTGGAGGCAACCAGTCAGGTGCCCACGTCCAGACCCAGAATTTTCTGAGTGTCCCAAACCCACCCTTTCTCCTATAAGAAACCTTACCCTCCAGATACACAGAGAAGGGCTGGAAGCAATGCTCAAAGAGCTTCCACTTGATGGCACTGTTGCTCCAGAAATGCCAATCAACTTGGCCTGCCATACCTTGCCCTCCACACTTTGTGGATGAAAAAATGCCAAGGAAGGCCCAAAACTAATCCAGTCACTGGAAGTGGGGCTTAATTTTTTGGGAGAAGGGGTTATCTTCTTCTCAGGCCCTCAGTGAGAAATATGTCTGTGTGAAAACATTCATCAAAAAGAATAGATGTATTTATTTTTCTCTTTCTATATCATCTCCTTATGAGCTTTAAGTTTGAATTTTTTATAAAGGGGTTCCTAGTTTCCTGAGCACATTTGTGAGTATTATAAGGATCATCTTGAGTAGATTTTTGTTTTTATATTTAGAGACATGTCTTGCTATGTTGCCCAGGCTGGTCTCAAATTCCTGAGCTCAACTGATCCTCCCACCTCAGTCTCTCAAAGTGCTGGGATTACAGGAATGAGCCACCACACCAAACTTTTGGGTGAAATTCTTTCATGGGGGTACTGACTCATAGCTTGAGGTGGGCTTAGTACCTAGATTTTCCCTCTTATTCTGGAGTCACTGGCTCTCTTCTATACTGATGGAGCCATGCCAAGCCCAAGGGAGCCCAGCAAAACAACCTCATCCAGTACACTGGCTCAGGAGGCCCAAGAGGGAGTAGTAAGCCATTGTGGGAGCAGCAGAAATTGGCAGGGACCATGTAAATTGTGAAGACTGGGGAAATGATGCCCTAGCTTACCTCCAGGGGTCTCAGGTAGGCACTCCCCCAATGGGTGTTCCAGGTTGGGGTTTCATGGGTCAGAAGGAAGGCCCAGTGGTTCCACACAGGCAGGTGACCATGGTGGGGGCCTTTGGTTCTGCAGCCCCTTCAAGGAAGCTCTATATGAAAGTGTGGCTCTTCTCTCCATGCAACACCCCCTACATTCACTCATTTGTGCATTCATACATGCATGTATACATATATACATGCAAATACGTATGGCTCTACTTTCTTCCTAATTTTGTATGTGTATCTGTGTGTGTTTTCTTCTTTTTCTCTTCCTTTCTCCCATAGCCACCTTGGAGATGCCACTGTGGATAGAGATTCCTCCCAGTTAAAGTGGTAACCCTTAAAACTGTGTGATGGCCACTCCTAAGTTGCCCCTCTGCTTTCTGTTCCTCCTCCTGACTCTGCCTACAGTGAGAATTAGATGCCATTTTTCCTTGTGTATGTGTTTTTAGTATCCAGTGTGAATGAAGGCAAATGCAGAGGTATGTCTGCTTTTGACTTTCTCTTTGACACCAAGGTACTTATATGTGATAGACTCTCTTATACTTTGTAGCTTTCACAAAACACCTCCACTGGACTTTGCATCTCTGTGCAGAGTCAACATATTCCCAGATTCTTTCCATTTCCCCTCTGTTATTTTATTTATGCACAGTGGAGAAATCATGCTTGTGAAGAAATTTATTTCTCCGTACCCACACAAGTACACAGACCAGGAAGGAAGGTCTGTGAGTATAGATGCCAAGATATGATGGTTATGATTCCCCCACAGAAATGAGAGCAGTCAGAGGTATCCTCTAGTTTCACATGGGACTGTTCATGGAAAGCTGCCTCTTTATGACAGCCTCGAATTACATTTGTGGGATTTTCAATAGATAATTAGGGTTGATTTTAATGTTATACTTTCTTCAGAAATCATGATTGATCCAAGAGCTGATATCCTAGCCTGAAAGCACTCTCTCAGTTGGCTGGGTAGGTTGAATATATACATTGCCACCTTTTGGCTATCACTTTGACCATCAGCCCAAAATCCAGTGAAGGACAGTTGACTATCTTGTTGCAGGACACACAGAGTGGACAGAAAAAGAGGATACCTCCACTATCCCAGGTCATCTCTAGATTCTAGGGTTATGGTTGAGTGCTCTTTATCCTTCTGAATCCTCTTCCTTATCCTTTTCAAAAAGTCTGTTTGGGCTGGGCATGGTGGCTCATGCTTGTGGTCCTGGCACTTTGGGAGGCCGAGGCAGGCGGATCCCATGAGGTCAGGAGTTCCAGACCAGCCTGGTCAGCACGCAGAGACCCCATCTCTGCTGGAAATACAAAAACTGGCTGGGTGTGGTGCCAAGTGCCTGTGGTCCCAGCTGCTTGGGAGGCTGAGGCAGGAGAAGCGCTTGAACCCAGGAGGCGGAGGTTGCAGTGAGCCAAGATCGTGCCACTGCGCCTCAGCCTGGGCGACAGAGCAAGGCTCTGTCTAAAATAAAATAAAATAAAATAAAATATCATAACATATAGAAAAAAATTACAAACAATACAAATTGACACTTCACTAATTCCCAGAGAGTGAAGGCAGCGTGGCATAGCAGAAAGAGCGAGGTCTGAAGTCAAATTGTATGGGTTTAAATCTTAGCTTTGCCTGCTATGAACTGTAAAGTGTAGGCAAATCTGATGATACACTGAGACCCAAATCTTCTTTGGGTCTCAGTGTATCATCTACAAAATAGGCTTAACAATTCTTTTCATGATAGCTGGGAGGACTAGATAGGATGATATATGTGAAAGTTCTTAGTAGGTACAGAAATTTACTAAAAAAGACAAACAAATCCACATGCTGTGATGCAATGTGGACTATCTTTGGTCACCTTCATGTCAAAGATGGTCTTAAACTGCTCTGGTTTGGTAAATGTAGGAGTAAACTAGAAGTCAGAGAATATGGGATCCACCCTTATCTGCTCTCAGACTTTGGTTTACAATGAGCTCAAGTGTGGGGATTGTGTCAAATGATTCCTGGAATCCCTTACATTTGTAAAATCCTATGAATTTGTGAAACCTACAAAATGTGAATCTGAGGTATATGTACTGTAGAGCAACTATTAGACAATTTATCACTATATGTATATATATAGCCTCCCAAGTGGCTGGGATTGCAGGTGCCTGCCACCATGCCTGGCTAATTTTTGTATTTTTAGTGAAGATGGGGTTTCACGGTGTTGGTCAGGCTGGTCTTGAGCTCCTGACCTCAGGTGGTTCACCTGCCTCGGCCTCTGAAGGTACTGGGATTTCAGGAGTGAGCCACCATGCCCGACCCTATCACATATTTTACAGAAGCCATCATCTCATACCTTTGAGTCCAACCCCAGAAAGAGCGGTCCCTTGCATACCATTCAACATGGCCTTGGGCATCCTTTCCCCACTCCCCAGCCATAGCTGTTTGGGCTAGGATTGGAAACCTGTCTACGGTGGGCCCCTTGGAGTCTCTTGCTGGCCACTTGGGATTAGAATGGAGAGAGTCAAGTTAACAGACAGTAATGCTGGACTTGGACAGTCGCCAGCACGTGTTGGAGGCTGAGGGTGCCATCCAATGTAAGCCATGGTAGATGGTGTAATAGGAGAGCAAAGGAAGGAAATCTGGGAATGGGTCGGATGGGGAGGGAGAAAAGGTGGGGGAAAGAGAAATGTAAAATGAGGGAAGCAGAGGAAGAGATAACATGGCAACGAGGAAAGTAACATCTTTGGTCATTTTCTGTTTCAATCACTGAGAGCAGGCCGGTTGGTTCTCTTTTACCTTCTGTTGTCTTTTACCTTCTGTTGTCTTTTACCTAAGTAGATTTTAGTGGCTTTTCTATTCTTGATCTCCAACCATGCCCTAAGACATATGGTAACACACACAGGATTCTCTCATGGCAGGGCTTTGTCTCATTCCTTTTTGCAACAAGCACAAAGTAGATGCTCAATGAATTTATGCTGAAATGACATGAAAATCATATGTTTGTGTATGAAGTGTCACTGATGGCACTTATATTAAAAAGGTTAAGTAAAATAGATAATTACATTTCAAAAAAAAAAAAAGTCTGCTTTGTCCTATGAAATGGACAGTGGTCCTGGGATTTCAGCACATTTACAGTAGGAGACACTGCTGAGGCATATAGATAACTGGCATGGGGCAATGGTGACCTATTCTGTAGCTTTCCACCATGCTTAGTAGGTAAGACTTTTTGAATGAGGTCCTGATGGTGGGGCCCAAAGTAGGAAGTGCATGGATGAGCACCTAGGCAAGATATGTTTCCCTCAGGGGATTTAGGTCATTTCTTGGAACTTGAGGTCAGTGTCCTGTGGTGTAGGACAGAGGGGAAATGGGTTGGGACTGGGACTCTGGGAGGCCGGCCATCTGCCAGTTATGGGACCTTTAGGCTCCCATATTTACTTCTAAGAAGTGGTCCTGGCCCCACTTAGGCAGAAAAAGTCCATTGGAGACCCAGGGAAGACAGACAGGTCTTTTGGACCTTCACCTTATTGGTGTTGAGTACAGCTCTGTCTTCCTGTCCTGCCCGTTATCTCCCAATCCCTCTTGGGCCCAACTCACTGCACAATGGCCTTCCTGACTGGTGAGGACATGGAGTACACTCTGCCTTAACTGTAAGAGGGTGATTGGGCTAAAAGGGGTGGGAGGCCACACTCACACAGCCTGGTGCCAATCGCTCAATGTCCCTTATGTCTGTCTCTTGACATACTGAGGAGAAATGTTGGGGAAATGTGGTATCTTGAAGAGGTGTTATTCCACACAAACCATCAGAAGTACACCTACCACAAGCCTGCTTGTAAGAATTGTCCTGCCATTGACCCTGCATCACATACGAGGATGGGTATCTCTAGATTGGCTCCTGCCTCCCCTCCTCACTGACCCAAGTGTGCAACCTTCCTTGTCTGGAGACCATTCCTTGTCTGGAGGGTACAGCCATTTGAAAGGAGTGGGGTACTCAGGCCACATTGTCTTGTGATGGCAGTTTTTCCTCACTGTTCACCCCAGTTCTGGTGCCGCTGGGCCACCACTTTGTGGGTATTGAATCCTGAGACCTCTGGGTCAGCCTGACCTTTTAGTGGCTTATGTCAATGCCCAAATCAAAATGTTACCTGGTAAGCAGAGTTTAAGTCTGGCTCCAACTCTCTGCCCAGGCTCAAGGTATTTTCCTATGGCCTCAACCAGCTCCATTGCTAAAGATTCAGCCATGGCTTTTAGGTATGATTATAAGATAATGATCAAAGCCATTTCTCCTTGCCAAGAGGAAAGTTCAAGACCACCCTACTGGGAAGAAGCCCTGCAAGATAGAGGACCAGTAATGAGAACTGGGAGCCCCAAGGATTCAGCCAGGATAGATATTGGCTGGCTTTGTCTTCAGTAGCAAATGGCAGAGGGACAGGATATTGGGGAGGAAAGAAGGGAAGGAATGCTGGCATTTCTTGCATAATACTGCCATCTAGAAGAACTTGTTTGACAATCCCATGAACCCTTGCTCGTGATTGTCTGAGGAGTGGCTTGGGAGTGAAGTGGGGTTTCAGGAGGGAACCTGGATGCATGGGAGAAGCATGGCCAATGGCCATTTGGGGCTGTCAAGCTTCAGAGACAAGCACCAGGTCAAGAAACCCAGAGCGCCTGATGGGACCTGTACTGGAAGTCCTGGCTCATGATTCTGTTGGTAGCCATTTCTGGGTAGGGCTACCGTAAATCTCTGCAAAGGAGCCCCACCCTGAGGTTACAGTCATTTTACCACCTGCCCCTTTGTTGGCTGCAGTGCCTGCTCCTGAGGTTGCCATACATCTGGCAGAGCCTGTTTTTAGTGCTGTGTGTCCCACATCAAAGAGAACCAGTGCCTAGATCCCTGCCTTTGCAGAGTTCTCCTTGGCCACCTTCCTTCAAAGTCCCAGGAGCCTCAGGGCAATGAGCAGTAATTGACCTTGCTTCCCATTCACCCCTGGCTCTCCAAGTCTGAACCTGTGTTTGTCCTGGTAGCTGGGAATCAAGAAGGGCCAAGAGTCCATGCCAGAATCTAACTACTGTTGGATTCTGTCATCATCCTTCCTTTCTCCATGCCCATTTCTCTCTGTGCATCCAGCCCTAGCCTCCTCCCCATTTCTCTCAGATCTACTCCTCATCAAGCAACCCTGCCGAGCCAAGAACGAGGTACATACTCCTGGGTACATGGCCTATTTTATACACTCCATCTTTCTAATTGCCTACTCCTGGAAAACATCTGGGGTAGGTCGTGCTTTTGCCAGCTGTTAATTGACTGAGGCTATGTTCCCTGGTCAGTGCTTGCCCACGGGCCTGGTAGGAAGACTCAAGGCCCAACTCTCCACCTGTTTTTTTTCTCACCTCCCAAATGGGTGCCAAACACTGCTCCAGGCCTTTCTTAATTTCATACTTGTGAGTTTCCTACAGTGTTGCCCAGTGGTCTTATGTGGGCAGAGCCTTTTAGGGTCAATCAGCCTTCTTTTTTCCAAGCCTCAGGGCAAGACCTGGACCTACAGGATCTGATTGATCCTAAGCTCAAGGCTGTGAGCATGATGCTGTAAGAGTGATCCTTAGGTTTGAGCCAATGCTGTGATACAAGCAGATACACAGAACATAGATCTTCATGTTTGAACTCAGGTTTCTTCCACGAGGTGAGGAACCAGATCATACTAAGGAACTAGAGCCTAAAAAACTGCACTTCTGGATTGTTCTTGAGCTGAAGTACAGCACAATACAGACCTGGGTCCTCTGACATCAGAGCTCAATGTTAGTGTCAACTTGATCCCCAGTGAGTATCAGCACCCTCTGCCCCATGGGACAAAATGTGTGGAATGGCACCTTGTGAGGCCTTTGACCCAGACTTTCTTCGACAGGAGCAACAATTAACCAGACAGAATTTGAAGTGCAATGTACCTCAACTACTCTTTCTTGTTTCATTGTAGTACCCCCAAATTAGGAAATTTTCTTTCTCTTTATGGGCTACACCTAGCAATGTGGCTACTGCCACCTCCCCTTTATTTGGCTCTCCCTAAGCCCTGCAGATGGGACATCAGTTCCCGGGTTTTCCACAGCCCTGGGGCCTCCAGGGCAGTGCCCCCTTTCTTCGCTCGAACTTACCTCTGCACCAAGAGCAAAGATCCATAGTCAAAATGCCCTGTGGTAGCTCCAGGTTCCCAAACATGGCTGCCACTAAGGCCTAGCCTCTGCTGACTCGCGAGCCTGGCAGACGTGGCAGCCCAGGGTTCCTTGGTGGGTGAGCTTGACTCCCTCGCTTTTACACTGACTCTGGACGCACCCAGTCAGGTGCCCACGTCCAGCCCCAGAATTCCCTGAGTGCCCCAAACCTACCCTTTGTTCTACTAGAAACCTTCCCCTCTGGATACACCGTGAAGGGCTGGAAGCCATGCTCAAAAAGCTTCCTCTTGATGGCACTGTTGTTCCAGAAATGCCAACCACCCTGGCCTACCAGGCCTCTCCCTCCACCCTTTGTGGATGAAAAACCACCAAGGCAGGCCCACAGCCAGTATTAACCTTAGAAGCAGAGTTTATTCTGCTATAGTGCTACAAGGTGGGGCTGAGTATACCTTTCTCTGGGGCTCTTGATTTTAATATAAATGTCTGTGTGAAAGTGATCATCAGAAAGAATAGATGTATCCATGTATCTGTTGCTGTTAATACATTGTCCATTTATGAGCTTTAAGTCTGAATATCATGTAAATGGGTCAATGGCTTCTGGGCTCACTTGTGATATAGGATATCTTAGATAGAATTGTTGCTCTTATGAGGACATTGACTTGTAGCTTGAGGTGGGCTGGGTAACTGGATTTCCCCTCTTATCCTGGAGTCATTGCTTCTCTTCTGTCCTCATGGAGCCAGGCCAATCTTACCCAAGGCAGTCCAGCAGCCTCTTGTAGTTTAAGGTCTCAGCAGCAGGCCCTAGAGGGAATGGCAGGCTATTGTGGGGCCTGTAGGAATTGACAGGTGCTATATCAGGTGAGAAGACTTTTTCAAAGTCAAAATAGAAATCTAGAGATGAATATCTAAATTTAACATTTTATTAGGTAAGGAAAAATTGCAGTTTGGTGCATACACACAGATTCGGTGGCCTTTAGTATTTCTGAAGAAGGAAGAGGAAATTGCAGGTTTTATAAAAGGAGAAATGTTACATAGAGTTTTTCCAGAAAGTTCATTGGCACTGGTAACGTATTATGGAGCTAGCAAGCTCTGATGGATGAGTGATAGTCTTGGGTAAAAGTGGTCTTAGAGTTGAGCAGGTTGTTTCAGTAGCTGTTAGATAAAAGTGTTTTCAGGATATAACGGGCAGTTTTTATCATCCAGGCTGGTAGAGAATTACATTCTTAGAGCAATGTAATAATGCCGTGAGTGCTTCCCCCCCAAACTCTTGATTCTGTTATAGTTTTATATCATAAGAATGACCCAATGTGTATGATTAACTTTCACACTCCCCTCTTTGATCAAGATCCTTCTAGAATGCATGACTGATCAACCATTTTGAAGTTAGGCTTAATTGTCCCTCGGTGCTGGGATGGAGCTGTCATGTTGTCTATTCCTTATTGAGGGTAAGTCATAGGGGTGTATGTCAGTGACCTGAGTCATATTGGAGTAACAAGGAGGCCAGAAGGAAAAATTTTGTCAGAGTAGATTCGTCTGGAGTCCAGCATCGAGTTTCATCTTACAGTTCCATAGGCATCAGCAGTCACGTTGAAACAATGGGCTAATTTTATCCCCTTCAGAGAGCTGGCTTTACAAAGATTAGACAGGTAATAAGGGCAACACTTAAAAATCATAATAAAAAATATATATATAATAAAATTAGTTTGTACAATGGTTTTGATCTAAGAGCACAAACTTAAGGGCAGCAACTAAACAAATCAAAAGACCATAGAGGAAACTAGGTGAGACCCGTTACAGCCACTGAGTAGCATTTTCTGACTTGGTAAAATTAAAACAGAGAATGCCAATTTTACAAAAGGAACCACCATTATAATTTGAACAAAATTGTAAAAGTTGCCCACTAGGTGAACTAAAAGGATTTCTTTGGTCAGGTTTTGTCAAGTTATGTATAGCAGTTACTGATTGCAAAAAAAAATTAATTATGTCAACTTCCTGCCAAGTGAAAAAAACGTATCATTAAGGGAAGCAAGACCTTCATTATGATATGCCATTCTGATGTCTTAGGGAAGGTCGTTTATGGCATGAAAAATGTCAACTACTTGTCCTGGTTTACAGTTTGAATGTCTCTGGTTTTGGTATGAGGGAGTTTGGTGACCTTTCTGTGTGGTTCATATATCAGGCACAAGATATGTTCCTTAAAATTTATCTAGTTTTAGCTTACAGGGCCTTAGAAACAAAGCAGTTCCTGCCTTAGGAGTTTTATGGAAAAAAATTTGGACTGGAGGAACCTAGAATAATTTAGGACTGCATGTAGTGTATAAGTAGATAATAAGAGCTTGAAAACAATGTGCAGAGTTAAAATCTAATAACAGGTGTAGTATAGCTCTTTTTTAGAAACAACCTTTTCTTTCTACGTTGATCATATAGGAAATCTCAGATTTTAAAACCTCATGAGGCTAGAAAGCAAAACGAAAACCAACTTAGATTTTATTACAATCTTAGTATTCCTGGACCTGCCTGGAAGTGACAGTTTTTATTTACTCACTGTAAGGCTGGGAACCCTTAAAGTCAGGCATTTTATGCATATTTTCAAATATGTCATTTCAGTCAAAGCCTTGGTAATAACCGTGATTTTAAATTGTATTCTGCTATAAAGAAGACAGATCTTTATTAGGCTTATGCAAATAATCATATTGCCATAAGAATACTAACAAATACTTTTTGAATTCTGGAGGAATCAAGGAGAAAAATAATCCAAATGATTTTCCTTTTTTTTCTTTTACAAAAGTATATCTTACCAAATTGCTATAAATGATAGCTCAAGAGAGAAAATGTTCCTAAATCTGAAAAACACAACATTAAGAACCATATGTATCAAGTAAAAAATCATAAAAACATTGTCTTCATTAGTTATTCAGTCTCATAATCAACTTTTGTTCTGTTTGATCTCCACTAGTAGTTTTCTGAATCCATCAGTTTATTAGAGTTCTGGAAGTTTTTATTTAGTCCATTGATATTAAAGTTATCAGAAACCTGTATTTAAGAGTACTTGTGGGCCAGGCACGGTGGTTCATGCCTGTAATTCTGGCACTTTGAGAGCCCAAGGTGGGCGGAGCACCTGAGTTCAGGAGTTCAAGACCAGCCTCATCTTGAACTAAAAAACCCCGTCTCTACTAAGCCCCGTCTCTACTAAAAATACAAAAAATTACCTGGGCATGGTGGCAGGCGCCTGCAATCCCAACCACTTGGGAGGCTGAGACAGGGGAATCGCTTGAACCCAAAAGGCAGACGTTGCAGTGAGCCAAGATCGCGCCATTGCACTCCAGCCTGGGCAACAAGAGCAAAACTCCGTCTCAAAAAAAAAGAGTACTTGTTGGAGTCTTTTCCATTAATTTGATATTAAATTTTATTAATTCGTTTATTTCAGCTCTGTCATCCAGGCTGGAGTGCAGTGACAGGATCATAGCTCGCTGCAGCCTCTAACTCTGGGGCTCGAGTGATCCTCCTCTCTCACCGTCCCAAGTAATTAGGACTACAGACAAGTACTGCCAAAGCCAGCTAATTTTTTTTTTTTTTTTTTTGTAGAGACCAGGTCTCGTGATGGTTCCCAGGCTGGCCTTGAACCCCTGAGCTCAAGCAATCCTCCCACCTCAGCCTCTCAAAATGATGAGTTTTCAAGTGTGAGCCACCATGACCAGCCCTTGTCCATGAATTTGGTTTTAGAATTTCGATTTTAGAGAATAATTCAAAACGATAACTGTGGATTCTAAAAACTTAGAATGGCCATGGTTAAAAATCTGATGAAAAGTTGTAATTGATGAGGAAATTTAGTTAGTTCTATTACATATAGCATTTTTAGGTAACAACCAGAATTATGATTGATAACATATTTCTATGAATTTATATAATTTTTGAAACATTTGTATCAATAGTACATTTATAAATGCAACTAAGATCTAATATTGCTTATCCTTCAGTAACATTTCTTATATAGTTTTCCAAATAACCTTAATCATTTAATATCTCTACAAAATGAAAGATATATCTTTTGTTGCTTTCCAGGAGTCTGAATGGAAAATCCTGAAGTTAATTCTAGGTCAACAAGACTTAATTAAGGATTTGATCTTCAGTAAGTTTGTCAAAGATGTTAAAGTGCTCAAAGCACTTGATCCAAACAGAATCGCAGGCCACTATAAGATAATACTCATTTAACCAAGGTGATCATCAAAAGACTTCAAATGCAACACAGAAAGTTACATGGATGTAAAAGCCTTAATCCTTTTAAACCTCAATTATCCTCAGTAATCAAAAACCGAATAAAGGCAACACAGCAAATTTTCTTGATAAAACAAAAGGCTTTGATTCTTAGGCCAACTAACAAAAAGACGAAGAAAAACCTTCAGCCCTGTGACTTTTTCTCCTTAACGGAAGCTCATGTAGATAAAATGGAAGTTGAACCTGATGAATTTAATTAGACACAGGGATAATGTTTCCAAGGTTATGAGTGGAATAATTCAGATAAATCAAGAAAAGCCAAGAATACAGAGGCAAGTTTTATGGGAGGGAAACAATGCTTTTCTAGGCCTGCAAGGTAAACATTTTAGTGTTAGGCCATAACAGCGGGTTAGAACTAGAGAAAAAAGAGGAGCTGACAAAGAAGTTGAAGGAGAGTTTTCATAACAGGCATTCTCAAGGGGAGAAAAGGCTGAATGTCATGATGTATGACGTGCAAATCACATGCAGTGAGGTACAGCAAAAGTTGTACCTTTGAGGTATAAATCTGAGAAATTTGAAAAGTAAAACTTTAACAAATGAAATTAGGGGGCAAAGCAAGATGGTGGAATAAGAGGCTCCACCTATCATTTTCCTCTCCCAAGGACATAAATTTAACAACTATATACACACAAAGAATAACACCTTGATAAGAATAAAAAGTCAGGTGAGCACTCACAATACCTGGTTTTACCTTTCAATCACTGAAAGAGGCACTGAAGAGATAGAAAAAAGTCTTGAATTGCTAACATCACCCCTCCCTCACACCCTGGCAGCAGCAGCATGGTGCTGAGAGAGTTTCCGTGTTCTGGGGAATGGAGAGCACAGCAATTGTGAGGTGTTTAACTCAGTGCTGTCATGTTAGAGCAGAAAGGAAAGCCAGACCAAACTCATCTGATGCCCGCCATAGTGGGAGTATTTAAACCAGACCTAGCCAGAATGGAATCACCACTTGAGTTCCTCTAAACCTCACTACCATGTTCTAAAGTGCTCAGAGACTCTAAATGAACTTGAAAGGTAGGCTAGGCCCCAAGGATTTCAACCTTTAGATGAGTTCTAATGCTGAAATGGGCCCAGAGACAGTGGACTGGTGGGGCACATAACCTACTGAAACATCAGCTGGGATGGCTAAGAAAGTGTGGGCATTACCTCTCAACCCCAAGCTACATAGCTCACAGCTCCAAAAGAGAGCCCTTCCTTCTGCTTGATGAGAGAAGAGGGAAGAGTGAAGAGGACTTTTTATTGCATCTTGAACACCAGCTCAGCCACAGCAGGATAGGGCACTGGTCAGAATCTTGAGGCCCCTATTCCAGGCCCTACCTCCCAGGTAACATTTCTAGACACAACCCAGGCCAGAAAGGAACTTGCTGCATTGAAGGGAAGGACCAAGTCCTTGCAGCATTTATTACCTACTAATGGAAGAGCCCTTAGACCCTGAATAACAACAGGTACTACTTTGAAGGACTTCAGTGGGACTCTGAGACTTACTGGCTTCAAACATGACTCAGCACATTTCCAACTGTGGTGGCTACAGGGCGAGACTCCTTCTGCTTGAGAAGAGCAGAGGAAAGAGTAAAGGGGACTTTGTCTTGAACCTTAGGAACCAGGTCAACCACAGGGTGCTGTACCAAGTGGGCTCTTGGAGTCCACAATTCCAGGACTTGGCTCTTCGGTGGTATTCCTGGACCTGTCCTGGGCCAAAGGGAAGCCCACTGCCCTGAAAGGTGAGTCCCAAGTCAGGCAGCATTCATCACAAGCTGACATAAGAGCCCTTGAACCTAAAGGGAACATTGGCAGTGGTCTGGCAATACTCCCCATGGGCCTATGGTGGTGAAGACCACAGGGTGAGGCTCCTCTACATTTGGAAAAGGGAGGGGAGAGTGGGAACGACTGCATTTTGTGCTTTCACTGACAGCTCAGCCACAATACAATAGAACACCAGCAAGACTTCTAAGGTTTTGAACTCCAGTTCCTGGCTCCAGCATGGTACTCCTGGACCCACATGGGGCCTGGGAGAACTCACTGCCCTGAAGAGAAGGGTGCAGGTCTAGCTTTGCCACCTGCTGATTTTAGAGTCCCAGGGCCTTGAGTAAATATAGGCAGTAGCCAGGGAGTGGTTACTGCAGGCCTTGGAAAAGATGCAATGCTGTGCCGGCTTCAGGTCTGACCCAGCATAGTCATAGTGGTGGTGGCCACAGGGTTGCTTATATTATTGCATCCTCAGTTTCAAGTCGCTCAGAACAGAGAGAGATACTATATTTGTTTGAAAGAACATAAAAAAAAAAGGGGGGGGAACAAGAATTCTCTGCCTGGGAATCCAGAGAAATCTCCCAGATGTTGTCCAAGACCGTCAAGGTAGTACGTCTGTGAATCTGCAAGAACCACAGTGTTACTGGGCTCATGGTTCCTCATAAAGCAGATAGAGCTTAGATGACAACACCCAAGTCCTCTCAAATATCTGGGAAGCCTTCACAAGAAGGATAGGTACAAACAAGCCCAGACTGAAGACTAACATAAATATCTAACTCCTCAATGCCTAGACACAAACATCTATAAGTATAAAAGACAGTCCATGGAAACATGACCTCACCAAATGAACTAAATAAGGCACCAGGGAACAATCCTGGAGAAACCGAGATACGTGACCTTTCAGACAGAATTCAGAAGAGCTTTTGAGGAAACTGAAAGAAATTCAAGATAACACAGAACAGGAATTTAGAATTCTATTAGATAAATTTGATAAAGAAATCAAAATAGTTAAAAAGTGTCAAGCAGAAATTTGGGAGCTGAAAAATACAATTGGCATATTGAAGAATGCATCAGTGTCTTTTACTAGCAGAATTGATCAAGCAGAAGAAAACTAGTGAGCAAGGTATTGAAAATAGGGGCAGGCTATTTGAAAATACATAGAGGAGACAAGAAATAAAAAACAATGGAGAAACACCTACAGGATCTAGAAAATAAGTGGAAAAAGGCAAATCTAAAAGTTATTGACCTTAAAAAGGAGGTAGAGAAACAGATAGGGGTAGAAAATTTATTCAAAGAGATAATAACAGATAACTTCTCAAACCTAGAAAAGGATAGAAGATAGTAATGTCCAAGTACAAGAAGGTTATACACCACCAAGCAGATTTAACCAAAAGAAGACCACCTCAAGGAATTTAATACTACAACTCCCAAGAAACAGGGATAAAGAAATTATCATGAAAACAGCAAGAGAAGAGAAACAAATAACGTGTAATGGAACTCCAGTACATCTGGTAGCAGACTTTTCAGTGGAAACTTCACAGGCAAAGAGAGTGGCATGGCATATTTAAAGTACTGAAGGAAAGAGACTTTTACCCTAGAATAGTATATCCAGCAAAAATAACCTTCAGACATGAGGGAGAAATAAAGACATTCCCAGACAAACAAACGCTGAGACATTTTATTAACACTAGACCTGTCATACAAGAAATGCTAAAGGGAGTACTTCAATCAGAAAGAAAAGGATGTTAGTGAGCAACAAATAATCACGTGAAGGTTTAAAAAAAAAAAACTCACTGTAATAGTAAGTGTAAATAAAAACACAATATTATAACACTGTAACTGTGATGTGTCAAATACTCTTATTCTAAGTATAAAGGTAAAATGATGAACCAATCAAAAACAGTTAACTACACACTGTACACCGTAGTAATATGTTATCAGATAAAATAATGGGTTTTAAAATAGTATTTGCAAGCCTCGTGGTAACCTCAAACCAAGATGCATACAATGGGGAGACAAAAAATTAAAAGCAAGAAACTAAATCATAACACCAGAGAAAATCATCTCACTAAAGGAAGACAGGGAGGAAAAAGAAGGAAAACAGACCACAAAAAAACTCAGAAAACAAATAATAAAATGGCAGGAGTAAAATCTTAATTACCAATAATACCATTGAATATAATGGATTCAACTCTCCAATCAAAAGTCATAGAGTGGCTGGGTGAATTTTAAAAACAAACCCATTGACTTGTTTCCTACAAGAAACATACTTCCCCTATAAAGACACACGTACACTGAAAAGGATGGAAAAATATATTCCATGTCAAGGGAAACCAAACAAGAGCAAAAGTTGCTGTACTTATATCAGACAAAATATATTTCAAGACAAAAACTATAACAAGAGACAAGGTCACTATATAATGATAAAAGGGTCAATTTAGCAAGAATATACAACAATTTTAAGTATATATGCAGTCAACCTTGCAGCACCTAGATATATAAAGCAAATATTATTAGAGCTAAAGAAAGAGATAGACCCTAATACAATAATAGCTGGAGACTTCACCCCACTTTCAGCATTAGGCAAATCTTGTAGACAGATACTAACAAAAAAACTCAATCTGCACTATAGAACAAATGGATCTAATAGATATTTACAAAACTTTTCACCCAATGGCTATGGAATATAAACTCTTCAGCACATAGATCATTCTCAAAGATAGACCATATGTTAGGTCACAAAACAAGTTTTAAAATATCCAAAAAATGGAAATAATATCAAGCATCTACTCTGACCACAATGGAATAAAACTAGAAATCAATAACAAGGAATTCTGAAAAACAAATACATTAAAATTAAACAATATGCTTCTGAAGAATCAGTGGGTCAATGAAGAAACTGATAAAAAAGTTGAAGAATTTCTTGAAACAGATGATAAGGAAAACAATATAGCAAAACCTATGGAATACAGCAAAAGCAGTATTATGAAAGAAGTTTATAGCTGTAAGTGTCTGTATTAAAAAAGAAAAAAAATTTTCAAATAAAAAAATCTAACAGTGTGCTTGAACTAGAAAAGCAAGAGTAAACCAAAACCAAAATCAGTAAAGGAAATACTAAAGATGACTGCAGAAATAAATTTGAAATGAAGAAAACAATACAAAAGATTAATGAAATAAAAAGTTTGTTGTTTGAGAAGTTAAACAAAATTGACTAACCTTTAGGAGGACTAAGAAAAAAGAGAGAAGATCCAAATATATAAAATCAGAGATTAAAAGGGAGACATTGTGACTACTGCAGACATTAAAAGGATTACTAGTGGCTACTATGAGTAACTGTATGCCAATAAATTGGAAAATCTAGAAGAAATGGACAATTTCCTAGACACATACAACCTTCCAGTATTAAACCAGTAAGAAATCCAAATCCCGAACAGACCAATAACAAGTAGCGAGATGGAAGCCATAGTAAAGTCTCTCAGTAAAGAAAAGCTTGGGAACTGATGACTTCACTATAGAGCTGTACCAAACATTTAAAGAAGCATTAATGCCAATCCTACTTAAACAATTCCAAAAAAAATAAAGGAGGAGGGAATACTTCCAAACTTATTCTACAAGACCAGTATTACATTGATAGCAAAACCAGACAAAGATACATCAAAAAAAACCATAGGCCAATATCTCTAATCAATATTGATGCAAAAATCCTCAACAAACTACTAGCAAAGTAAATTCAACAATACATTAGAAAGCTCATTCATCATGACCAGGTGGGATTTATTCCAGGGATGCAAGGGTGATTCAACATATGCAAATCAATCATTGTGATGCATCATATCAACAGAAGAAAGGACAAAATCCATATGATCATTTCAATTGATGTCAAAATGACATTTTTATCCCTTCATGATAAAAACCCTTAAAAAAAACTGAGGATAGAAGGATCATACCTCAACATAATACAAGCTATATATGACAGACCCCAGCTAGTATCATACTGAATGAGGAAAAACTGAAAGCCTTTCCTCTAGGACCTGGTACACAACAGGGATGCCCACTGTCACCACTGTTATTCGACATAGTACTGGAAGACTTAGAGCAATCAGAGAAGAGAAAGAAATAAAGGACATCCAAATTGGAAAAGAAGAAGTCAGATTATCCTTTTTTGCAGATGATATTATCTTTTATTTGGAAAAACTTGAAGACTCGTAGCCAGGCATGGTGACATGTGCCTGTAGTCCCAGCTACTTGAGAGCCTGAGACAGAAGGATCATGTGAGCCCAGGAGGCCGAGGCTACAGTGATGAGCTGAGATCATGTCACTGCATTCCAGCCTGGGCAACAGAGTGAGACCTTGTCTCAAAAAAGGAAAAAAAGAAAGAAAAAACTCCACACAAAAAAATCAGAACTTATAAACAAATTCATTAAAGTTGCAGGATACAAAATTAATATCCAGAAATCAGTAGCATTTCTTTATGCCAATGTGAACAATGTAAAAAAGAAATAAAGTAACCCTATTTACAATAGCCACACATAAAATTAAATACCGAGGAATTAATTTAAAGAAATCAACAATCTCTATAATGAGAACTATAAAACAATGATGAAAGAAGTTGAAAAGGACACCAGAAAATGGAAAGATAGTCTATGAATTGGAAGAATCAATATTGTTTAAAATTCCATACTACCCAAAGCAATCTACAGATTCAATGCAATCCCTATCAAAATACCAATGACATTTTTCAATGAAATAGATAAAACAATCTTGAAATGTTTATGGAACCACAAAAGACCCAGAATAGCCAAAACTATCCTAGGCAAAAAGAACAAACCTGGAAAATTCACATTGCCTGACTTCAAATTGTACTACAGAGTTATACTAACCAAACCAGCTTAATGCTGGTATGAAAACAGACACATAGAACAATGGAACAGAATAGAGAACCTAGAAACAAATTCACACTCCTATAGTGAACTCATTTTCAACAGTAGCGCCAAGAACATACACTGGGGAAAAGACAGTCTCTTCTTTAATAAATGGTGCTGTAAAAACTGGATATCCATATGCAGAAGAATGAAACTAGATCCCTGTCTCTCATTTTATACAAATATCAAAATGGATTTAAAACTTAAAGACCTCAAACTATGAAACTACTACAAGAAGTCATTGGGGAAAATCTCCAGGACATTGGTCTCAGCAAAAATTTCTTGAATAATACTCCACAAGGATAGGCAACCAAAGCACAAATGGACAAATGGGATCTCACCGAGTTAAAAAGCTTCTGCACAGCCCAGGAAACAAACAAAAAATTGAAGAGATAACCCACAGAATGAGAGAAAATATTTACAAGCTACCCATTTGACAAAGTATTAATAACCAGAATATATGAAAAGCTCCAACAACTCTATAGGAAAAAAATCCAATAACCTGACCAAAAAATGGGCAAAATATCTGAATAAACATTTCTTAGAAGAAGACATACAAATGACAAACATGAAAAGGTGTTCAACATCATTCATCATTATAGAGAAATGCAAATCAAAACTTTAGTGGGTTATCTTACCCCTGTTAAAATGGCTTATATTCAAAAGACAGGTAATAACAAGTGCTGGTGAAGATCTGGAGAAAATGGAGCCCTGCATACTGTTGGTGAGAAATTAATACCACCACTATGGAGAACAGTTCGGAGATTCCTCAGAAAAACTGAAAATGGAGCTACCATATGATCCAGCAATTTCACTGCTGGGTATATACACCAAAGAAAGAAAATGAAGATATCAAAGAGATATCTGCAATCCTGTGCTTGTTGCAGCACTGTTCACAATAGCCAAGATTTGGGAGCAACCTTAGTGTCTATCACCAGGTGAGTGGATTAAAAAAATGGGGTACATATACAAAATGGAATACTATTCAGCCACAAAAAGAATGAGGTGCAGTCATTTGCAGCAACAAGGAAGGAACTAGAGATCACTATTTGAAGTGAATAAGCAAAGCACAGAAAGACAAACGTCACATGTTCTCACTTATTTGTGAGATCTAAAAATCAAAACAATTGAACTCATAGACATAGAGAGTAGAAGAATGATTACCAGAGGCTAGGAAGGGCACTTGTTGGATTGGGGAGGAAATTGAAATGGGTAATGAGTACCAAAAAAAAAAAAAAAAAAAAAAAAAAAAAAAGAATGATTAAGATCTAGTGTTTGATTGCATAACAGGGTGATTATAGTAAATAATAATTGACCATTTAAAAATAGCTAAAAGAGTATAATTGGATTGTTTGCAACACACAGGATAAATGCTTGAGAGGGTGTATACATCCTTTTCTATGATTTGCTCATTGCACATTGCATGCTTGTATCAAAAGTTTTCATGTACCCCATAAATACATATACCTACTATGTACTGCTCACAAAAATTAAAAATACCATTTTAAATAAGATAGCTTTTTGGGGGGCGGGAACAGGGTCTCACTCTCCATCTCTCACTCAGACTGCAATAGTGAGAACATGATTCATTGGGAAATAAACACAACTTCCTGGGCTCAAGTTATCCTCCCACCTCAGTCTGCCATGTAGCCGGGACCACAGACGCACAACACCATGCCTGGCTAATTTTTTTTTTTTTTTTTTTTTTTTAAATTTGAGACAAGATCTCACTATGTTGCCCAGGCTGGTCTTGAACTCCCGGGCTCAGGCAATCTTCCTTCCTTGGCCTCCCAAAGTGCTAGTATTACAGGCATGAGCCACTGCACCCAGCAGCAGTCTTACTTTCTTTAAACCAGAAACTAGGGATATTAAATAGATCTCAGGAAAAAGTGGCAGGAACAGAATCTGTCTGTAGTGTACAAAATGGCTGTTAAACAGATTTTTGAATTAAACTTAAAACCTCTTGCAATTTTTAAAAGCGTGTATCAACACTTTAAGAAAACTTTGTTGTTTACACAGACTCTAGTCCTGTATCATGTCATCCCTGACAGCAACATTTAATTTTTAGAATATCGCATAAACAATTTCTTTTCAATCTCAGTGGACCCAATCACACACGAAACTTTTTTCATAAGACCAATCTTTTAGAAATCCTCGTCTACTTGTTTAGTTCTTTCATCACTTTTCAACCCCTGCCCCCCAAGTCTTATTTCTGTAATTTTTCTTTTTAAAAAAATTATGAAACAACAATTTTAAATTAGGTAAAATATTTACCACATACAATTTTTTACACAAAATTATTTCTTTCTAAATTCATGTTTTGATTAATAGACATAAATGTATTTAGGCTTTCCATAAAATTTAAAAAGCCAAGAATGAGTTTATATTTACTTAACAATTTGTTTCTGGTTTTTGTTTTTGTTTTTCTTATTTGGATATGGCTCAGACATTTAATGAGTATTATTTAATTTAACATAACTTTAAGATTTTAAATTACATGAAAATGTATTTGTAAACGCTTACTCTATTTGCAATTACCTAATTTATTTTTTAACAATTATACCTTGATTACCTATGAAAATTGAGATACTAAACATAGCTACTTATTAGGTTTTTATTAGCCAATTTTATTGCCTGTTAATATCAGGAATTTACCTAAGTAAGAACCTTAAGGTTAAATACGTAGGTATTCTGTCAGTAAGTCAGGAGACACAGCTGATTTTATTAAAGCAACAATATTAAATTAATCTTAATTATCAAAAGGTTAAATAAAGATTATGTTGTTTTAGGGTTTATCATCTTATTACCTTAAAAGATCTAACAGAGGCATATATAAAACTGTGTGACCAGTAGACTCAAGTGAGAATGTATGTTGACAGTTTTGAAGATATTTCTAATTTTATTTTTTCAACCATTTTTAAACCAATTTATCAAGATTTACTTGTGAACTAAAAAAAAAGAAAAGAAAAAAGGTGGGGGGTGGCAGGTGCCTATAATCCTAGCTACTTGGGAGGCTGTGGCAGAAAGATTACTTGGGCCCAGAATTTCAAGGTTGCAGTGAGCTATGATTATGCCACTGTACTCCATTCTACATGAAAGAGCAAGACTGTTTCTATAATTTTTTTTGAATGGGATAATTAGTATACTATTGATTTTATATATGCACCCATTGTATCTAAATAAAATATTTTGAGGGGTGTCAAGCTAATTATACCAGATGTTATTATATACACATAACATATAACAGTATATGTACCTATGTGTAAACACATCTAAATGTATATATACACATATAAAAATGCTTTCATATATATACACATATAAAAATACTTTCAACTTTTAGAATTTTGGTCATGAGATAGTAAAACATATAGACTCACTGATTTTTTTTTTTAAATACATTTATCAGTCACATTTGCTATTTTGTTACATACATAGATTGCATGGTGGTCAAGTCAGGGCTTTTAGGGTATTTGTTACCTAAATAATATATGCTGTAGCCATTAAATAATTTCTCATCATTCTCCCCTCTCCCACTCCCTCACCCTTTCAAGTCTCCATTATCTATCATTCCACTGTCTACGTCCATGTGAATACATTTTGTAGCACCCACTTATGGATGATAGCAGGCAATATTTGTCTTTCTGTGCCTGGATCGTTTCACTTAAGATAATGATTTCCAGGATGAGTGTGGTGGCTTGTGCCTGTAATTCCAGGACTTTAGAAGTTCAAGGCAGCCAGATTTCTCGATGCCAAAAGAAATTTTCAAGACCAGGCTGCGCATCATTTCAAGACCTTCTCTTTATAAATAAAAATAAAAATAAATAGCTGGAGCTGTGGCATGCACCTGTAGTCCCAACTAGTTGGAAGGCTGAGGAGGAGGGATTACTTGAGCCCAGGATTTCAAGGCTGCAGTGTGCTATAATTGTGCCAAGACACTCCAGCCTGGGTAACATAGTAAGACCTTATATCTAGAAGATAACAAAGATAATGACCTTCAGTTTCATCTTTATGGCTGCAAAATACATTACTGTATTCTTTTTTATGGTTGAATAGGATTCCATTATGTATATATACCACATTTCCTTATGCATTTATCTATTGATAGACACTTAGGTTGATTCCCCTTTGCTATGAATAGTGGTGTGATAAACATGCAAGAGCAAGTATGTTTTTGATATATTGATTTTTTTTTTTCCTTTCAGTAGATATCTAGCAGTGGTATTGCTGGATTGAATGATAGTTTTTTTAGTTCTTTGAAAAACCATACTGTTTTCCATAAAGGCTGTACTAATATCCATTCTGAGCAAAAGTGTATGAATTCTTTTTTCTCCATATCCTCACCAACATCTGCTCTTTTTTGTATTTTTGATAATGGCCATTCTAACTGGGGTAAAATGAAATATCATTGTGGTTTTGATTTGCATTTCCCTGATGATTAATGATGAGCATTTTTTCATATACCTGTTGACCATTTGTATGTCTCTTTTGAAAAATATCTGTTCATGTCTTTTGTCCCACATGGGATTATTTGATATTATTGTTGGAGTTCCTTGTATATTCTGGATGTTAGTCCTCTGATGGATTGATAGTTTGCAAATATTTTCTCCCATATAACAGATTGTCTCTTCTCTATGTTGATTGTTTCCTTTACTGTGAGGAAGCTTTTTAGTTAATTAAGTCCCATTTGTCTATTTTTGCTTCCATTGCCTGTACTTTTGAGGTCTTAATCATTAATTTGGTGCCTAGATCAATGTCCAGAAGAGTTTACCCTAGGTTTTCTTCTAACATTTTTAAAGTTTTGGGTCTCACATGTAAGTTTTTAATCCATCTTGAGATGGTTTTTGTATGTGGTGAGAGATAAGGATTCGGTTTCATTTTTCTGCAATAGATATTCAATTTTTAAGCCATTTATTAAAGTGGGTCTTCTTTCCCCCACTGTATGTTCTGTTGGTTGTGTCAAAAATCAGTTGGCTGTAAATATGTGGCTTTATTTCTGGATTCTCTGTTCTTTTATGTTAATCTATATACTACTTTTATATCACAATCATGTTATTTTGCTTACTAAAGCCTTGTAATATTATTTGAAGGAAGATAAAGTGATGCTTCCAGCTTTGATCTTTTTACTTAAGATTGCTTTGGCTACTTGGGCTCTGTTTTGGTTCCATATGAATCTTAGGGTTGATTTTTTCTAATTCTGTGAAAAATGACACTGGTATTTTGATAGGGATTGCATTGAATCTGTGGATTAGTCAGTTATGGTCGTTGTATTAGTCTGTTCTCACACAGCTATAAAGAACTACCTGAGACTGGGTAATTTATAAAGAAAAGAGGTTTAATTACCCAGAGTTCCACTTTACAGGAAGCATGACTGGGAGGCCTCAGGAACAATCATGGCAGAAGGTGAAGGGGAAGCAAGCACGTCTTTACTATGGTGGAATGAGAGAGCAGGGGCAAGGGGGAATTGCCACACACTTTTAAACCATCAGATCTCCTGAGAACTCACTCATAGTCACAAGAACAGCAGGGGGAAAATCCACCCCCCTGATCCAATTACCTCCCACCAGGTCCCTCCCCCAACACTGGGAATTACAATTGAACATGAGATTTGGGTGGCGATGTGGAACCAAACCATATGAGTCACTTTATATTAATTATTTCAATTTATGAACGTGATATTCTCCCATTTGTTTGTGTCATCTACAATTTATTCCAGCAGTGTTTTGTGGTTTTCCTTGTAGAAATCTTTCACCTCCTTGGTTAAATTTATTGCTAGGGTTTTTTTATAGCTATTGTAAATGGGATTGCCTTCTTGATTTCTTTCTTTGCAAGGTCATTGGTATATGGAAACACTGATTTTTGTACAATAATATTTTTGTATTCTTCAACTTTATTGAATTTGTTCATCAAATCAGTTCTTTGGTGGAGTCTGGGTTTTTCTCGATATATGATTATATCTTCAGCAAACAGGGATAATTCTACTTCCTTTTTAAATTTTGATTCCTTTTATTTCTTTTTCTTTCCTGATTGCTCTAGGACATAATATATTAGGACATACCCTAATATATTAAATAAGAGTGGAAAAATTGGGCATCCTTGTGTTGTTTCTGTTTTAGAGAAAATGCTTTCCAAGATTCCCCCATTTACTATGAGGTTAAGGGAGGAGACCACCCCTCATATTGTCTTATGCCCAATTTCTGCCTCCAAAGAAAGAAGAAGTAAAAACTAAAAGGCAGAAGTGAAATCCACAAGCAGACAGCCCAGTGCCACACCCTGGGCCTTGTAGTTAAAGATCCACCCCTGACCTAATCAGTTATTTGCATAAGAAAAGCACTCTAAAGATCCCTGTCCTGTTCTGTTCCATTCTAATTACAGGTGCATGCAGCCCCCAGTCACGTACCTCCTGCTTGCGCAATCAATCACAACCCTCTCATGTGGACCCCCTTAGAGTTGTGAGCCCTTAAAAGGGACAGGAATTGCTCACTCGGGGAGCTCAGTTGTTGGAGATGTGAGTCTTGCTAAGGCTTCTGGCCGAATAAAGCCCTTCTTTCTTTAACTCGATGTCTGAGGGGTTTTGTCTTTGACTTGTCCTGCTACATTTCTTGGTTCCCGGAATAGGAAGCAAGGTGATTAACAGACGGATGAGGCAGCCCCTTAGGTGGCTTAGGCCTGCTGTGTGAAGCATCCCTGCAGGGGACTCCAGCCAGCTTGAGCAACGCGGATCCTGAGAGCGCTCCCGGGTAGGCAATTGCCCTGGTGGAATGCCTCACCAGAGCAGTGCATGGCAGGCCCGTGTGGAGGATCAATGCAGTGGCTGAACACCGGGAAGGAACTGGCACTTGGAGTCCAGACATCTGAAACTTGGTAAGACTAGTCTTTGCAACTTGCCTACTCGATTTGAGTGGAAGCGTGGCCTGATCACCCACGGCATTTCCATACCACCAGTTTGGTTTTTTGTTTTTTGACTTGACTTGGATTGCTTGATACTTTGGTTTTAGTTTTGACCTGGCTTGGATTTCTTGACACTCTGATTTTGGTTTTGATTCTGGTTTGGTGTAAACTGTGAAAGTGTATGTGTGCCCTTTTTACCTGTCCTTTTTGTAGTGTGCATATGATGTAAGCATGGTGTTTTGTCTCTAGGAAGCATGAGTCAGGTACAAAGTAAACCCACCCCACTAGGAACTATGTTGAAAAATTCTAAGAAAGGATTTAAGGGAGATTACGGTGTTACTATGACACCAGGAAAACTTAGAACTTTGTGTGAAATAGACTGGCCAGCATTAGAGGTGGGTTGGCCATCAGAAGGAAGCCTGGACAGGTCCCTTGTTTCAAAGGTATGGCACAAGGTAACCTGTAAGCCAGGGCACCCAGACCAGTTCCTGTACACAGACACTTGGCTACAGTTGGTTTTAGACACCCCCCCACCCCCACCCCAACGGTGGTTGAGAGAACAGCAGCATAAGCGTCTTGCAGAGGCAAGGAAAGACCAGCAGAGAGACAAAGAGGAAAGAGACAGAGAGAAAAAGAGGCAAAGAGAGAGAGGAAGAGACAGAGAGACAAAGCAGGAGTCAAGGAGAAAAAGAGAGAGAGAGAGAGGAAGAGACAGAGGCAAAAGGAAAGTCAAAAAGAGAGAGAGACAGAAAGTCAAAGAAAGAGAGAAATATACAAGTAGTTAAAAAAAAAAAAGTGGGAGGGATTGCATTGGGAGTTATACCTGATGTAAATGACGAGTTGATGGGTGCAGCAGACCAACATGGCACAAGTATACATATGTAACAAACCTGCACGTTATGCACATGTACCCTACAACTTAAAGTATAATAATAATAAATTAAAAAAAAAAAAATAATACAAACAGCAAAAAAAAAAAAAAAAAAGTGTATCCTATTCCTTTAAAAGCCAGAGTAAATTTAAAACCTATAATTGATAATTGAAGGTACTCTCTGTAACCCTATAACACTCCAATACCACTTTGTCGTCAGTGTAAACAAGGGCGTATCCCGAAAGCACTGAGGCCACTGATAACCCGTAGCCTATCAAAAATCCTTAACCCAGTAACCCACGGATGGCCCAGATGCATTCAATCTGTAGCAACAACTGCTTTGCTAACAGAAGAAAGTAAAAAAATAACTTTTAGAGGAAACCTTAGTATGAGCACACCTCACCAATTCAGAAGTATCCTAAGAAAAAAAAAAAAAGGATGATTTAACGTTAACCACTGAGAATTCCCTTAACCCAGAAGTTTTCCTAACAGGGCATCTAAATCTTAATTACTATACAAAGGTCTGACCAGACCTAGGAGAAACTCCCTTCAGGACAGGATGATGGATGGTTCTTCCTGGGTAATTGAAGGGGGAAAAAAAAGCCATTTATACCAATTCTAAGTTAATTTGGATAAAATAAGGTCTTATTAATAGCAAAGGATAATTAAAATCCCAAACTTGGAAGGTTTTCAACAAAAGTAAAGTTTGCTAAAAGTTAACAGTGTAATGTGTATTGTAGTAACTTCTAATCTTGTGGCCTTAGTCTAGTCCACAGACATAAAGGAAGTTTGGTTTGGAAAAGAATGGTTATCATCCCTGGAAAAAAAAAAGAGAGAGAGAGAATAAAGGGGGGGGGGGCAGAATTTATGTAAAAAGAGTGTTATATGGTAAATTATTGTCTTGAAATAAATTAACTGGTTGTTTAAAGAAAGAAATGTTTGTAATAAGTCAGAAAGTTGAGGCATGTCGAAGAATTGTCTGCGAAAGTTGTGAAAGAGAAAAATATATAAAAAAGAATTTATGCAAGAAATGTTGTATAATTTAAAAGCAACTCGGTCTCCTGCATGTAAAACTATTGGAAAAAAACAGTTTATGTGCAAGATGTATAAGGAAAGTAAAATATGCCTTTGGTAAAAGGACTATAAGGAGGCATAAGAATATAAATTTTTACCTACATTAAAAGGTTAAAAAATAACTGTTTTGAAGGTTTTAGCAAGTTTTAAAACATTAATTGTAAAGGAAATTCTGTGTGTAAACATATTAGCTAAAGTTAAAGGGGTATCATCCAGTTTTTCTGTGAATTGGACGTTAAAGTAAAAACACAACGGGTTTTTCTTAAAGCACTAACCTGCTCTTTAACAAAGATTATAAAAGCTTAAAAGGAGTCTATAAAAATCTTACCTTATGGTGTGACATTAAAAATTCAATAAATATGTAGACAAAGTTTTATTAAAACTAAGTTTAATATTAATAACACACTAATATAAAGGTGAAATTTAGCTTATCTGGTATAAAAATCATACAGGAAGCATTGTCAAATATAAAATGGTGTTTGTCTTCTTTGGTCTAAAAACTAATAAAAATAGGTTCTAAAGGAAATTTCTCAGTAGAAAGGCACCAAGGACTATAAAGTCCACTGCTGATGTCCCCACATTTAAAACAAAAGGTCAGTTTCTTAGAAATTATATACTTGGTTTATCTTCCACTTTCATTTCCCTCAAAACTAAAAGTATTTTAGCACATGTACCACCCCTAGAATTTCTGGTAAACCAGCACCAGCCTGAAGATCACATTCTCATCAAAGGGTGAAAAGAAAGGAAACTTGATCCAGTGTAGGAAAGACCCTACGTTGTGCTGCTAACCACTGAGACTGCTGTTCATACAGCGAAAAAAGGAGGGACTCATCACAACCGAGTCAAGAAAGTGCCACCCCCTCCAGAGTCATGGGCCATAGTCCCAGGGGAAAACCCTACCAAACTAAAGCTAAGAAAAATTTAACTATTTCATCTATTACTCTTTCTTCTTTCCTTGCTCTGTTGCTGACCATCTAGTTATTAACATAACCAAGTCAATTTTGCCTCAAACTATTGCATTTAATGCTTGCCTTGTTATACCCTGTGGGGACTTGCCAAGTCAAAGACAGCTCTCTACTTCAGAAAAGTACCTCTGTCCCTCCTGACTCTTCTCAGACTGGGCATTAGTAAATTAGGATCATTTAATCTGGGGAAATTTTGATAAAGACTCCAGTGTCAACCGGGAGTCTTGCTCCCCAATGTACAGCTTTTATGCCGTAGATGGTCCAACATTCTGTGGACCATGAAAGAGCAAGGATGAACTGCCCCAACCAGTTTTTGTAACTTCCTAAAATCATACATTCATTTTACTAGAGGATCATAGAAGTTAAAGACTTAAAACAAACTTTGGCAATTAAGACAGGATACCAAGATGCAAATGCCTGGTTGGAATAGATCAAATATTCCACCCACACGTTAAACAAAAGCAATTGTTATGCTTGTGCACATGGCAGCCCAGAGACCCAGATTGTCCCCTTTCCACTAAGGTGGTCCTCCAGTCAACCAGACGTGGCCTGCATGGTAGCTCTTTTCCAGGATTCTACAGCCTGCAGTAATAAGTCATGCCAAACTCTCTCTGCTATATCCCAAAGTCCGGTACCCTGTGGATCAGCCCCTGAGGGCCATCCAGCCTCTGTCTCCCAACACTAAGTTCACTTCGTGTCTCTCATGACAGGGAGGAAACTTAGTGTTCCTTGGACACCTGAAGGGATGCAGTGAGCTTAAGAATTTTCAAGAGCTTATCAATCAGTCAGCCCTTGTTCATCCCAGAGCAGATGTGTGGTGGTATTGTGGTGGACCTTTACTGGGCACTCTGCCAAATAACTGGAGTGGCACTTGTACTTTAGTCCAATTGGCTGTCCTTTTCACCCTGGCTTTTCATCAACCAGAGGGAGGAAAAATAAGACATCATAAAGCGAGAGAAGCCCCTTATGGGTTTTTGAACTCTCACATCTATTTAGACACAATTGGAGTCCCATGGGGAATACCAGGTCAATTTAAAGCTTGAAATCAAGTAACTGCAGGATTTGAGTCAATATTTTGGTGGGTGGCAGTTAATAAAAATGTAAATTGGATAAACTAGATTGATTACAACCAATGGCAATGAGCTTTTCATGAGTTAAAAGAAAAACTCATGTCGGCCCCAGCCCTGGGGCTGCCTGACCTGAAAAACCCTTTACACTCTATATGTCAGATAAAGAAAACATAGCAGTTGGAGTTTTAACCCAGACTGTGGGGTCCTGGCCAAGGTCAGTGGCCTATCTCTCAAAACAACTAGACAGACTTTCCAAAGGCTGGCCCCCAGGTCTAAGGGCCCTGGCAGCAACAGTGCTGTTAGCACAAGAAGCAGATAAACTAACCCTTCGGTAACACCTGAATATAAAGGCCCCCCATGGTGTGGTAACTTTGATGAATACCAAAGGACATCATTGGCTAACAAATGCTAGATTAACCAAGTACCAAAGCTTGCTATGTGAAAATCTCCACACAACCATTGAAGTTTGCAACACCCTAAACCCCACCACCTTGCTCCTGGTATCAGAAAGCCCAGTTGAACATCACTGTGTAGAGATACTGGACTCAGTTTATTCTAGTGGGCCCAACCTCCGAGAGCATCCTTGAACATTAGTAGATTGTGAGCTGTATGTGGGTGGGAGCAGCTTCGCCAACCCCTGCAAAGTGACTCTGAAGAAGGTGACAAGCCCTGCTCCAGTCACACCTGGAAGCTGACTGGTCCACGCACGGCCGAAGCATGAGAAAACACATCGCAGGATTTTCCTTAAAATTTGAACTTGTACAGTAAGGACTTCCACTGACATTCCTCAGACTGAGGACTATTCCCAGTGTATACATCAAGTCACTGAGGTAGGAAAAAAGGTGCTACAGTCCTATTATTTTATGGTCATTATAAGTGTACCAAGACTCTAAAAAGAACTTGTATATATAATGCTATGCTATACAAAGTGTGTAGCCCAGGAAATGACCAACCTGATGTGTGTTATGACCTATCCGAGCCTCCCATGACCACAGTTTTTAAAATAAGATTAAGGACTGAGAACTGGTGGGGGCTCATAAGTGACATGAGTAAAGTGTTAGCCAAAACAAGAGAAAAAGGGGTGCCCAAACTGAAGGGGTGGCCTGCCCCTCCACACCTGTGGGCGTTTCTGTTTAGGTGGAATGAGAGACTTGAGAAAAGAAATGAGACACAGAGACAAAGTATAGAGAAAGAAAAAGTGGGCCCAGGGGACCAGCGCTCAGCATACAGAGGACCCACACCGGCACTGGTCTCTGAGTTCCCTCAGTATTTATTGATCATTATCTTTACCATCTCAGAAAAAAGGGAAGTGGCAGGATAATAGGATCATAGTAGGGAGAAGGTCAGCAGTAAGACATATAAATAAAGATCTCTGTGACATGAATAAGTTTAAGGAAAAGTGCTGTGCCTTGATATGCATATGTAAACATCTCCATAAACCTTTTTAGTGCATAAAGAGCAGCATTGCTGCTAGCAAGTCCCACCTTCAGTCCTAAGGCGGTTTTCTCCTTTCTCAGTAAATAGAACATACAATCAGGTTTTACACCAAGACGTTCCATTGCCCAGGGATGGGCAGGAGACAGATGCTTTTCTCTGTCTCAACTGGCAAGAGGCCTTCTTTCCTCTTTTTTTTTTTTTTTTTAATTTATTTATTATTATTATACTGTAAGTTGTAGGGTACATGTGCATAACGTGCAGGTTTGTTACATATGTATACTTGTGCCTTGTTGGTGTGCTGCACCCATCAACTCGTCATTTACATCAGGTATAACTCCCAATGCAATCCCTCCCCCCGCCCCCCTCCCCATGATAGGCCCCGGTGTGTGATGTTCCCCTTCCTGAGTCCAAGTGATCTCATTGTTCAGTTCCCACCTATGAGTGAGAACA
>NC_037689.1:113512587-113540222 GCF_003255815.1 Theropithecus gelada | reverse complement strand
CAATATCATACTGAATGGGCAAAAACTGGAAAAATTCCCTTTGAAAACTGGCACAAGACAGGGATGCCCTCTCTCACCACTCCTATTCAACATAGTGTTGGAAGTTCTTTCCTCTTATACTAATCCTCCTCAGCACACACCATTCACGGGTGTCAGGCTGGGGGACGATCAGGTGTTTCCCTTCCCAGGAGGCCATATTTCAGACTCTCACATGGGGAGAAACCTTGGACAATACCTAGCTTTCCTAGGCAGAGGTCCCTGCGACCTTCCACAGTGTATGTTTCCCTGGGTACTTGAGATTAAGAGAATGGTGATGACTTTCTGTAAGCATACTGCCTTCAGGCACTTGTTTAACAAAGCACACCCTGCACAGCCCCAAATCTGTTAAACCTTGAGTCACCACAGCACATGTCTCTTGCAAGAACAGGGTTAGGGATAGGGTCACAGATTAACAGCATGTCAAATACAGAACAAAATGGAGTCTCTTATGTCTACTTCTTTCTTTATAGACACAGTAACAGTCTGATCTCTCTTTTCCCCACACAAACAAATCACTTTGAAATTTGATGCCTGTGCTGTCATTAATAGTAACAAGTTAGGAATAGGATGTGGTTTTCTTAATTAGGAAAAAGGCTATACATCCAAAAAAAAAAAAAGTACATTTGTCATAAATTAGGACTGTGTGGAAATTAATGTGGATACTGGCCTTGTGTCATTTAGGCTACTTGGGTAAAAAATGAAAAGGATCCCATCCACCTTCAGAAAGGGAAAAGTGGCCCTTCCTGTACCAGTGGTCAGTGTAACCCCTTAGAACTAGTAATAACCAACCCCCTTGATCCTTGCTGGAAAAAAAGGGGAATGTGTAACCCTAGGAATTGAGGGGGCTGGACTGGATCCTCCAGTAAATATCGTGGTTTGAGAAGTTTATAAACACTCTCCTGAGCCAGTATTTCAAACCTTCTATGATGAACTGAATGTGCCAGTACCAGAAATTCCAGGAAAAACAAGAATTTGTTTTTGCAATTAGCTGAGCATGTAGCCTAGTCTCTCAATGTCACTTCATGTTATGTATGTGGAGGAACTGTAATGGGAGATCAATAGCCATGGGAAGCCCGAGAATTAGTACCTACAGACCCAGTACCTGATGAATTCCTGGCTCAAAAGAATCACCCTGATAACTTCTGGGTCCTAAAAGCCTCAATCGTTAGACAATACTGTATAGCAAGAGTGGAGAAGGACTTCACCCTTCCTGTGGGAAGACTCAACTGCCTTGAGCAAAAACTGTATAATACTACAAAAACAGCCACCTAGTGGGGTTCAAACCTCACTAAGAAAATTCCATTTAGTAAATTCCCAAAGTTGTAAACCGTGTGGACCCACACAGAGTCCCACCAGGACTGGACAGCCCCCACTGGATTATACTGGATATGTGGGCATAGAGCTTATGCCAAATTAGCTCCGACCAGTGGGCAGGTAGTTGTGTTATTGGCAGTATTAAACCATCTTTCTTCCTACTGCCCATAAAGACAGGCAAACTCCTGGGCTTCCCTGTCTATGCTTCCCACGAAAAGAGAAGCATAGCTATAGGAAATTGGAAAGATAATGAATGGCCCCCTGAGAGAATCATACAATATTATGGGCCTGCTACTTGGGCACAAGATGGCTCATGGGGAAACCAGACCCCCATTTACATGCTCAACTGAATCATACGGTTACAAGCTGTCTTAGAAATAATCACTAATAAGACTGGCAGAGCCTTGACTGTTCTGGCCCGGCAAGAAACTGAGATTAGAAATGCTATCTATCAAAATAGACTGGCTCTCGACTACTTGCTAGCAGCGGAAGGAAGGGTCTCTGGGAAATTTAACCTTACTAATTGCTGTCTACACATAGATGATCAAGGGCAAGTAGTTGAAGACATAGTTAGAGATATGACAAAACTGGCATATGTGCCCTTGCAAGTGTGGCATGGATTTGATCCTGGAGCCATGTTTGGAAAATGGTTCCCAGTGCTAGGAGGATTTAAAACTCTTATAATAGGAGTCATAATAGTAATAGCAACCTGCTTACTGCTCCCTTGTTTGCTACCTGTACTTCTTCAAATGATAAAATGCTTCATCGCTACCTTAGTTCACCAAAATGCTTTAGCACAAGTGTACTATAATCTGTCTTGAATGAATCACTATTGATCTGTCTTGCAAGAAGACATGGGTAGTGAGAATGAAAGTGAGAACTCCCATTATTGAGTGAGATTCTCAAAGGTGGGGAATAAGGGAGGAGACCACCCCTCATATTGTCTTATGCCCAATTTCTGCCTCCAAAGAAGTAAAAACTAAAAGGCAGAAATGAAATCTACAAGCAGACAGCCCAGCGCCACACCCTGGGGGCCTGGTAAAGATCAACTCCTGACCTAATCAGTTATTTGCATAAGAAAAGCACTTTAAAGATCCCTGTCCTGTTCTGTTCCATTCTAATTAATGGTACATGCAGCCCCCAGTCATGTCCCCTCTGCTTGCTCAATAGATCACGACCCTATCACATGGACCCCCTTCGAATTATGAGCCCTTAAAAGGGACAGGAATTGCTCACTCAAGGAGCTCAGTTGTTGGAGACTTGAGTCTTGCCAAAGCTCCCAGCCGAATAAAGCCCTTCCTTCTTTAACTCGATGTCTGAGGGGTTTTGTCTGCTGCTTGTCCTGCTACAATGTTAGCTGTGAGTTTGTATATATGGCCTTTATTATTTTGAGGCATGTTTCTTCTGTGCTTAGTTCTTTGAGAGTTTTTATTACAAAGGGATGCTGAATTTTATGAAATTTTTTTCTGGGTCCATTGAGATGGTCATGTGGTTTTTGTTCTTGATTCTCTTAATGCAAAATATCGTATTTGTTGATTTGCATATGTTGAGCTGTCCTTCCATCCCTGGTATAAAACCCACTTGATTGTGGTGTATTATCTTTTCTATGCACTGTTTTATTTGGTTTGATAGTATTAATATTGCAATTTTTGCATCTATGTCCATCAGGGATATTGGTCTAGAGTTTTTCTTTTTTGTTGTGTCTTTCTCTGATTTTGGTATTAAGGTGATACTGCCTCATAGAATGAGTTAGAGATAATTTTCTCCTCTTTGATTTGTTTGAATACTTTGAGGAGGATTGGCATTAGTTCTTTGTATATTGGTAGAATTTGACTTTAAATTTATCTGGTCCTGGGCTTTTCTTATTTGGAGTTTTTAAAAATTACGATTAAATCTTGTTATTTGTTCTTATTTGGAAATTTTTTTAATTATTGATTCAATCTTGCTATTTTTTATTGCTCTATTCAGGTTTTCTGTTTTTTTCTTGTCTAATCTTGGGAAGTTGTATGTTTCCAGGAGTTTACCTGATTCCTCTAGGTTTCCTAATTTGTGAGCATATAGTTCTTCATAATCATCTCTGATCATTTGTGTTTCTGTTGTGTCAGTTGTATTGTCATATTTCTCATTTCTGATTTTGTTTATGTGGGTATTTTCTTGGTTAGTCTAGCTAGTGATTTTTAAATGTTTTTAATCTTTTTGAGGAACCAACTTTTGTTGATTCATTGTATTGTGTTTTTAGTTTTCATTTTTTTTAGTTCTGCTCTAATGTTTGTAATTTTTTCTGCTGCTAATTTTCAGTTTGGTTTGTTCTTTCTTTTCTAGTTATTAGGGCATATTAGTAGATTGTTATTTTGTAATCTATTTTATTATATAGGCCTTTAATGACGTGAGGTTTTGTTTTGTCATATTGTTAATTATTTCCTAGCTGTTTTATAAATTTTTTGTTTCCTTTTAGTCTTGGTGTTTGTCATTGTGGTTTGGTGGATGCTGCAGTGGTGCCCTTTGATTCCTTTCTCTTCCTCCTTTTTGTGATTACCAGTGCATTTTATATTTTCTTGTGTTTTTATGGTGGTAAATGTCATCATTTCACTTCTATTGTAGGACTCCCTTGAGCATTTCTTTTTTTTTTTTTTTTTTTTTTTTTTTTTTTTTTTTTTTGAGACTGAGTCTGGCTCTGTCGCCCAGGCTGGAGTGCGGTGGCCGGATCTCAGCTCACTGCAAGCTCCGCCTCCCGGGTTCACGCCATTCTCCTGCCTCAGCCTCCCGAGTAGCTGGGACCACAGGCGCCCGCCACTTCGCCCGGCTAGTTTTTGTATTTTTTAGTAGAGACGGGGTTTCACCGTGTTAGCCAGGATGGTCTCGATCTCCTGACCTCGTGATCCGCCCATCTCGGCCTCCCAAAGTGCTGGGATTACAGGCTTGAGCCACCGCGCCCGGCCCTTGAGCATTTCTTATGCTGTTAGTCTGAGGGGATTTCCTTTATAGGTGAATAGATACTTTTCTTCTGCTAATTTTAGAATTCACTCTTTCACTTTGACTTAAGACATTCTTATTATAATGTGTTGTGACAAGGTTCTTTTTGTGTTGTATTTTCTTGGGGATTGCTGAGTCTCCTGTATCTGGATGTCTACAATTCCCATTAGAATTGGAAAGTTTTCATATATTGTTTTGTTAAATTGGTTTTCTAACCTTTTTGATGGCTCTTCTCCATCAGGGATACAAATAGTTTCTAAATTTAGCCTCTTTATGTTGTTCCAAGTGTCTCAAAGATTTGTTTATTCTTTTAAAATGTTTTTTAATTTTTGTCTTAGCAGATTATTTTTAAAAGACTGTCTTCAATTTCTAAAATTCTTTCTTCTACTTGGTCTAGTGTATTATCGAAGCTATTGGATGTATTTTATATTTTCTTTAATAATTTCTTCTGTTCTTGGATTTCTGGGTTTTTTAATCTTTTTAATAAATTTCTCATTTGTATCCTGAATTTTTTTTTTTTTTTTTTTTTTGGAGCTGTTTGTATTGGTTTTCCAATTTCTCTTGCATCTCATTGACCTTCAAAATTAATATTGTGAATTCTTTATCCAAGATTTTGAGAATTGAGAATTTCTTTTTGGTTAAGAGTTATTGCTGGATAGTTATTGTGTTCCTTTGAGGGTGTCATATTCCCTTTTTTATGTTTCTTGTATCATTACATTAATTTCTGGACATCTGGTGTAACAGTTGCTTTTTCCTATTTTTGGATTTACTTTCACTGGATGGGATTTCTTTTTTCTGAAGGTGTGTCAGTGGTGTTGATTAGGTAGAGCCTTTTAGCTTTCCTTCTGGATGTGTGCTGCAGGGAAGCCTCTGTATGATATCTTTGACTATGAACGGCATTAGTGGTGTCTGTGATTTCCTCAGTGTGTTGAGGTGCAGTTATTAGCGGAGACTATGGTAAAGTTGTCATTTGAACTGGAGTGCCAGATGGGCTCATCTTCAGGCTTCAGAGGTAGCAGTGGTTGGTCAAGCATGTCTATCCTTATATCATGGTGTTACATATGCTGGCACCTGTGTTAGTGGTTCCAAGTGGGCTGATTCACACACTTCTGCATGACTTTCTCAGATGCTTATTATAGGCTGTTAAGTCCTTAGGCAGCCGCTGTGATGTGGGTCATGGCAGTAGCAGTGGCAAGATGCTCTTCTGGGTGGCAAGAACTATGTACTTGTGCTGGCAATGGTTGCAATGGGCTATGCAGGCCAGCAGGTGGCATTTGCAGGTGAGAAGCAGCAGAGGTAGAATATGTAAGTTGGTTAGGCCCAACTTTAGGAGGGGTGCTCTGGTGTCCCATATAGTGGATTGGGCTGTACAGTTTCCCAGGTCGTGGGCCCCATACTCTGTCTTGGGAGGTGATGGGGAAAAGCCTGTTGGAGCTGAATGAGGTAGGCTTGCTCTCAGGCCCTCCAATAACAGGTGCATGCACCTGCTGTGATGGGCAGGGCAGTGTTTAGGTCCTAGCAGAATTATTGGGTTAGGGGCAGCAGCTGCCATGCTGAGGTCTTACCCTGGGGAAGATGAGGCTGGCCCCAGTGGCCATAGCCTTGGCCAGTGAATGGGGGACATGTATCCCTCTCATACCCCCATCCCACCAGAGCTTGCTCCCCAGTTCCAGTTGTTGCAGCTAATCCAGCTGATCTATCACACCTCACAGTCTGTACCCAGCCCACAATTCAGCCCCAGGCTGTAGGAGCCCCTGTACAGCTCTATAGCAAGACTTCATGGTAACTTGCTTCTCGCTGCAAGGTTACAACACCCATTTCCCCCATGCCCAATGTGAAAGGCGGCAACCTACCCCACCCTTGCTTCTTAGACCTAGCTGTAGGAGCCCGCCCTCTGCTTGTGCCTTAACTCTAATAAACAGCTCAATTTTCCATACCTAGGATTAGTGCCACTGGTTTTCAGGACAGTACCTGAAAACAGATCTTAGTCTGTTAAAACTAGGTTTGAAAATGGCATTTTTCTGCAGCTGCTTAGACTTTTAAAAGGGTGTGAGACCCAGGGTAAGTTCCCTACTTGCAGTGTTTTTTTTGTTTTTTGTTTTTCTCGCAGTCTTCCAGCGGTTCCCAAGTTACATTTAGAGCTTGGGAGGTTCAGAGTGCACTTTGGTAGTTTGGATTGTATGATTCCCCAGTGGGAAAGTGGGCCACAGTAAGACTCTCACTCACCCTCTCCACATATTGGGGAGTCACTCTCCATTTCCAGCCAGCCTTGGGCCAGCAGGGTGCCTGTTTTTTGGTTTTTGGTTTTTGTTTGTTTGTTTTACTTCCTTTTTGTTTTTTCCTGTTACTTTTCTGTGAAGCTTTCATGTTCCCTCTTGAATAATGTATTCAAAGTGTGATTGTCTACACCCTTTTGGTTCTAAGCAAATGAGGTATGCTGAAAATGCTGTTAGTCAACCATCTTGAAAAAAACAATAAACAAAAACAAGCCAAACTCACAGATTTATAAGATAGTTGGGTCTCAATTTTTTTAATGAGATAAGGCTAAACTTAAATTTATAATAGGTAATCTTTGATATAGTTTGTATATTTATGCCCACCCAAATATGTTGAATTGTAATCCCCAATTCTGGAGGTGGAGCCTGCTGGGAGGTGTTTGGGTCATAGGGGTAAATCCCTCATGGCTTGGTGCTGTCATCATGATATTGAGTTCCCATGAGATCTGGTCATTTAAAAGTGTGTGGCACCTCCCCACATTTTGCTCTCAGCATGTGATGTGCTTGCTTCCCCTGTGCCTTCTGCCATGATTGTAAGCTTCCTGAGGCCTCTCCAAAGGCCAACCAGATGCCAGCACCATGCTTCCTACAAAGACTGCAGAACTATGATGCATTTCAACCTTTTTTTCTTTATAAATTGTCCAGTCTAGCTATTCCTTTATAGCAGTACAAGAATGGCCTAATACACTTGTATTTACTCAACCTGTGAGTAAAACAGTTTAATTCAGCTAGATTTCACAAAAAATACTTAACTGTTAAAATGTGACCCAATTATATGAGGAGGCCTAAAAGATGGGAGTTATTCTAACAAAGACTTTAGGGCATTTTCTTGGACTTCATTTTTTTTTCTTGAAGATAAGAATGTTGCCATTCCTTTTCACATAGGGATGATGTCTTTTACATGAAAAATTTATATTTTACTTTTAAGAAATAGCATCAAGGTCAAAATTTTTTTCTTTCATTTCTGCTGGTTTTTAAGTGATTTTTACTTAACTAGTATATCAGAATAGCTGAAAAGTTGCAGAAAAAAAAAGTTTAGCTTAGAGAAGGATAAAAAGGAGGAATTGCAAGATGGGGAGAGGAAAGCCCCAGGAGCAAAGTGTTTCCATTAGCTTTGAGAAAGACTGCCTTGCCAGAAAATATTACTATTAGTCCTGAATTGTTTTGTTGTTTTTTTTAAACCTCAAGATATCAATTGAGATAAGAGTTTAATTTAGAGTATAACTTTTATGGACACAATCTTTTAGTTTAGTTTTAAGAACAACAGATTAAATGATCCCTATAGCATTTTAATATGTTGTCAGCTAGACTCCCAGAAAATATTGTGGCATGGCTTTGAGCTTTGAGAGCTCATTTTTAATTAAATATGCCTTGATGATTTGGTTTAATGCCAAGTACACAAAAGCCAGTTAAATGCAAGTGCTGAATATGCAAAGGCCAAATAAAGGAAAGTGCCAATGGAAAATATAGTACTTACTTACCAAGGAAGGACAGTAAGCCTTCTCCATATGAAGGGGTAAATCCCCTAAACCAAACCTTGAAGCCAAACCTCCAGCTGAGGTTCAAACTTCCAGCTGAGGTCAACAGGAGGAAAATAACCCTCCTCCACAGGAAATCTAGCCAGGAGGAGAAAGATCTCTCTTCAAACAGGAGGGGGAAAGACCCCTCCTCAGTCAAATCTGAAACAAAACAGAGCTCAATCAAAATCAAGACTTTGTTCCAAAACAGACTCATGAAGGGAGGCAGATCATCTATTGTGGGCTGGGGAGCTTACTGGGCCCCAGTGTGAGTACCTCATACCTTAGATCGAAGGGCTGGTGATTCTCCCCAAGATGAGTCACCTTTGGAATCCTGCTTCTGGCATCAAGTATGTTGAAGTCAAAATGTAGAGGCAAACCTCTAAATTTAATGTTTTATTTGGGAAACAAGAATTGAAATTGGGGATATACTCACAGACTAGGTAGACTTTGGTATTTTCAAAGAACAGACAGGAAGTTGGAGGTTTTAGAAAAAGGTGAAATGTTATGTATTGTTTTCCAGAAAGTTCGTTGGCACTAGCAAAGTTTCAAAGAGCTGGCAAGCTTTGATGGGTGAGTGACGGCCATGTGTAAAACAAGTCTTAGAGTTGAGCAGGTTGTTTTCAGTAGCTATTAGATAAAACTGTTTTCAGGTTAGAGCTGGTCATTACAGAGGTCAGGATTGCAAAAAAATTACATCATTAAAGCAATGTTATATGCCCTAAGTGCTTTTGCCCCTGGTCACTTGCCTCTGTTTTAGTTGCGTATGATAAGATGACCCAATTTGTATGATAAACTTTACAGCTGGGAGGATAATACTCTGGCTTACCTCCAAGGTTCTCAAGTAGGCACTCCTAATCCAGATTAGTGTACCATGGGTCAGAAAAGTGGGCCCAGTGGCTCCACACAGACCAGGTGATCTTGGTGGGGACCTTTGGTTCTGCAGCCCCTTCAAGGAAGCTCTACATGAAAGTGTGGCTCTTCTCTCCATGCAGCACCCCCACATTCACTCATTTGTGCATTCATACATGCATGTATGCATGCAAACACACATGCCTCTACTTTCTTCCTTAATTGTGTATGTGTATCTATGTGTATTTTCTTCTTTTTCTCTTCCTTTCTCCCGTAACCACCTTGGAGATGCCACTGTGGATAGAGATTCCTCCCAATTAAGTAGTAGCCCTTAACACTGCATGATGGACACTCCCGTTTCCCCTCTGCCTTCTATTCCTTCTCCTGACTCTGTCTACAGTGAGAATTATATGTCATTTTTCCTTGTGTATGTGTTTTTAGTCTCCAGTGTGAATGAAGGCAAATGCAGAGGTATGTGTGCTTTGACACCAAGATGCTTACATGTGATAGACTCTCTTATACTTTGTAGCTTTCACAAAACACATCCCCTGAACTTTGCATCTCTGTTCAGAGTCAACATACTCCCAGATTCTTTTCATTTCCCCTCTAATAAATGCTCAGTTGCCTATGTGTCTTCCTTGAGGTGGCAAGAACATTATTTATTTACCATGTCCCTTCTCTTTGAACATGAGGCTTGTGTTTTTTTTCCCCCTACTGATTTCTTGAAACAGAAGTAGCTTTGAGACTATGCTCTTTTCTTGAAACAGAAGTAGCTTTGAGGCTATGTAAAGACGTACTTCCTATAGGAGGTGTGTGGGTGAGAGAGAAAGAGAGACAAGTACATCATATGGTGTTAATGTCCACCCAGAAGAAAGAGGCTTGGTAGATTAAAAGGTAGCCACATCCAAGAATGATTTGTCCTTATGCCCAGAACATCAATATGACATAGCTGTGTGCAGCCAGAATGGAGGTACCTGGTTGTCATTTTTTCATCAGCCAGATGAGCTTCAGGTCACTAGAGGGTCTATTATTTTATTCTTGTATGGTGGAGGAAACAGCCTTGTGAACATACTTGGAAATTTATTCTTCCATACTCATACAAGTAAAGAGACCAGGAAAGAAACACTGTGAGGGGAGACACCAAGGTGAGAAAGTCAGGGTACCCACAGAAAAGAGAACGGAGGGGCAGGTATCCTCTGGTTTTACACAAGAGAATTCCAGGACAGGCGCCTCTTTATGACAGCCTCAAGTAGCATTTGTGTGATTTCCAGGAGATACGTAGAGTTGATTTTCATGCTATGCTTTCTCCATAGATGACAGGAAACTAGAGAGCTGATGTCCTAACCTAAAAGCCCTCACACAGTTGCTTTCATGGGGTATATGTACACTGCTCTGTTTTTAATGTCACTTTAGCAGTGCATCCCACATACAGTGAAGGACAGTTGGCTATCTTGTTTCCGGGAACATAGAATAGACAGAAAGAGAGGAAAATTGTGCAAGCCTGGGTTGTCTGTAGGTGCTGGGGTTATGGGTGAGTGGTTTTGTCTTCTTTTTTCTTCTTCTTTTTGAAGAGTCTGTTTTATGTTATAAATGGGGCAGTGATTCTGGGATTTCAGCACTCCTCCAAGAGAGACTACTAGAGCATGTAGGTAGCTGGCATGGGGCATTTGTATCCACTTCTATAGCTTTCTACCATGCTTGGTAGGAAGGGCTCTTGAGTAGATTCCTGATGGTGGGCTCAAAGTAGGGAAGCATCTGAATGAGCACCTAAGTATGACGTGTGCCCTTAAGGGGATAGGGTTACTTCATGAAACTCAAGGTCTCTGTCCTAAAGAGCAGGGGAGGGTGGAAATGGGTTGGGCCTAGGACTTTGTGAGGCCATCTGCCAGTGATAGGACTTTTGGGCTCCCGTTATTGCCCATGAGAAGAAATGATCTCAGCCCCACTGGGGCAGAAAAAGTCTGTTTGGGACCCAGGGAAGAGAGCCAGATCTTTTGGACTTTTGCCTTGCATTAAATTATGTGCTCACTTTTCTGCCTGATGTCACCTGATCTCTCCTGGGCCTGGCTTGCTGCACCATGGCCCTTCTCCTGACTAATGAGGATTTGTGTGCTTAGGCTAAACTCTTAAAAGGGTGCTCCTGCAGAAGGGAGTGGGGATGCATGTTCATGCCCACAGCCTGGTACCAATCTTCCCATGATCTTTAAATCTGTCTTTTAACACTGTTAGGAGGAACATAGAGGAAATGTGGTATCTTAAAGACCTGTCAATCTCTTCCAAGCTAAAACATAAGAGACTTAAAAGTATACCTGTATCTACAAATTTTTCACTACAAGCCTTCTATGGAGAATTGTTCAGTCACTGACCCGGGTCATGTGCAAGGAGGTGGGTATTCCTGTTGTGGCATCTGTGTCCTCTCCTGACTAGCCCAGGTGTGGGATCTTTATTGTTTGAAGACAAGTAGATGGCATATGAAAGCCACAGACCAGACTGGGAAGAGGTTATGAAGGAAGTACCAGTTGTGAGAACTAGGCACCCAGTAATCAGCTACAATGAATACTCCTTGGCTGTTTCTTTAATAACAGATGGTACAGGGACAGGATCTTAAGGGAGGGGAGGAATTTTGCTGGTAATTCTGTTGCAATACTGCCATCAAGAGGAACAGGTATGGCAATCAAATCACAATCACCCTTCCCTGTGGTTGCCTGGGGAGGAGTGGCTTCGTAGTATTGTCAGGATTCAGGCAAGACTGTGCCCAGATAAGCTATCCAGAGTCATGAGGGAAGCATGACTTATAACCTGTTCATGTTCTGGAAACTCCAGGGACAGGTGCCAAAAAAAGCTGGACATCCAGGACACCTGGCGGGTCCCATACAGAAAGCTGTGGCTCAGGAGGCTGGTGACAGCCATGTCTGGGCAAGAGTAGCAGAGGCCTCCACCAGGGAGCCCCAACTCGAGGCCATGGGCATTTTGCCTGGTGCCCTTTCCCCTGGGAGCAATGGGTGGGAAGGCCTAGGTGGGTCCCAGGCCCTGAGAGGCTCCCTTGGCCATAGTGCACCGTAGTGAAAGATCACTCCCAGCACTGCAATTCTTTGGCTATTGGTGCCTGAGATGGCCAGTGCTGGGATGGTCCACCATCCTAAAGCAGAAGATGTACTGTCTGGGGCCCTGCGGGGCCTAAACCCAGAATATACTAGATGAGATTGAGGCAACACCAGACCCAGCCACCATGAGATGCTATGCCCCCCTGAAAACCTCATTTGTTGTGTCTCAAAGGATCAGATGGTTGTCTTGGAACTTGTGTATTCCCTGTGGTGCTCATTTGTGCTTTGGAACCTTCCAAGGCTCCCTCCTGTTCTTTGGGGGGTGCCCAGGTCCTTGCCATGTTTAGGTTTAAACTGGGAGGGAAGAGGGTCCTCCTTGGCCTTTTGAAGTCCAGGAAGCCAAGAGCGTGCAGAAGGAAGAACCAGTTGGGCTTCTTGTGGAGAGAGCCTGCTACATGCCAGACAGGACTGCTGGGGTACACTCAGAAAACGTCATCGTAAATGGTGCTATGACCTGACACATTAACCCAGACATCTCCATGCCTGCTCTGTAGTGGATTTGGAATTGGGCCAGATCCAACATGGCATGTGAGGTTGAAGCTTGGAGGACATGTCCCCTTGCAGGAACAATCTGGTAAAGCAGAGGACCTGGCCATTTATTGGTGGGTTCTGGCGCTTTCAAGAATGTGAAGAATGAGTGGCAAAAGTTAACAAAGGAGCATGCACAGGGATGGGGTCACACCTACTTTGTAGAATTTAAGAATAGTAAGGGACCTACAGGATCCTCTCAACGTAATAGGTGGCATGTCTTGTTTCCTTGGGGTGACACAGAATGTAAAGATAATGGAAGGATGAACCTCCAAGGCTGGAACTTTGGGAGAAGCTTGTCCTCTTGGAAGTACCAGTAGCAGAAAAGTTCCCGAATAGAACAGGTTCCTTCATTCCACCTGGATTCAGAGAGAGATCCACGTGGATACATGTGCCTCTCCATGCCCATGTCCAGACTGCTATCCAGACATTCATCTTCCACCTAAAAATGCACTTACACTGTTGACTGCTGGCCAATGTTCCCAAGACTAACAGGGTGACATCCAACTGTTACTTGCCTCAGCTTGCCTTTGGGGATCAAGAAGGAAACTCCCCCGGGTGGGTGGTAGAAGTGGAAGTGGTGGCACAGGCCATGGGCTCTTTTGCATTTCTCTGTCTTTCAGTTGGCCTGAATGATTTATCACACAATCAATTGTAACTGCCAAAGTTTGGGAGCAGTACATTGATGTGAAGTACTGGAGACAAAAAGCAACACAAACAGATAAAGGTAGAGAAAACAAAAGGGTAAAAGAGAGGGCTAACGACTGGGAGAAAGAGCAGAAAAAGAAAGAAAAAATTGTCATAAAAACCCTAAAGACAAGTACGTAGAAGTCAAAAGAAATGGAAAGGAGCCAGGGAGGTAGCAGCTTGGGTGTAATCCACTTTTGCTGTGTCCTCTGTCTTATCTTCAGAGCAGTGTTTCTGGGCAGTGTGTTCCTGCAGCACATGTTGGGGGTATGCCCACGTCTAATCTGCCCAAACATGGTTGCAATACGGTTTCTAGCACAGAACATGTATGTGGAGGACGATCAGAACCCTTGCTTCTTGCCCATCTACCACTCCACAATAGCACACAAGAGTCCTTAACAGCATGCACACTTCTGTGTGTGTTCCACCCCAAGTGTTCTGGAAAAAGCTATCCAGAGATTGTCATAGGTGAGGTGTGACTAGGACCCAAGTGTTTGGGGTGACACATGGCTCCCCTCCTGTCTGACTGCCAGGGCTAACACATGAGAACACCCAGGGCTACCACATGAGAAGAGCCCAGGACTCAGTCCCCCTATCCTGGAACTGTATATTCACCTGACTCTTTACTCCCAACCCCCAGGAGCCAGTAGGACACTGGTGGTCTTTGATGTTGTGGTCAAGCTGGCCTTGGAGTGACCCGTGGTAATGCCCAAGTGGGAATGTCTCCTGGGAGGTAAGGGGTGGGCTCAGATCATACTCTGTGCCGAGTCTCCATCTATTCCCTGGAAACTCCATCTTCCCGTACTACAGACATAGTTAGGGATGTGGTTAGCTCGGATTCATCCCTAGAGCTGTCAAAGAGGACCAAATCCCTGTTTGTCAGGAAGGCGGGCTAAGAGGACCCCACCAAAGCCAGTCTCCTCAGGACAGGGCAGGGACCCACAGGTAAGCCACAGCTTACACAAAGTGGACAAGATGGTGAACAGTCACGTTTAGAGCATGGTTAGCATTTTTTCTTCAGCAAAGGGCAGAGTGAGTGGACCTGGGGGAATGGCAGATGGGCATTTCTCTAGCAATATTGCCATTAAGAGAAAGCTGTTTGACAATCATACTCACCCTTCCTGTGGTTGCTTGGGGAGGATTGGCTTGAGAGTGTTATGGGGGACCAGACAGGATGAGGGGCCAGTGCCTGGATGGATCTGAGCTCTCTGGAAGCCTGAGGAAAGAGGGGCCCATGGCCAGATAGGGCCGTGAAAGGCCCAGAGATAGGCGCCAGAATTAGATGGACAGCCAGGACATCTGGCAGGTCCCCTAAAGGACTTCGTGTCTCAGGAGCCTGGTGGTGGCCATGATCTGAGTGGGACTAGCAGAGGCCTTGGCCAAGGAGTATCAGCTCGGGGCTAGGGGTAGTTTGCCTGGCACCTCTTCCTATGGGAGCAATGGGGGTGATGGCCTAGCTGGGTCCTTGGCCCCAGGAGGCTCCCTTGGCTGCAGTGCACCCCAGTGCTGAGGGGCAACTCCCAGTGCTGGAGTTCGGTGGTCATTGGCACCAGTGGTGGCCAGTGCTGGGGGGTTCCTCCATCCTAGGAATGAAGATGGGCCACGTGAGATCCTGGCTCATACGCAGAGTGTCCTTGACAAGATGTACGCAAGGCCAAGCCCAACCACCCCGATACACCATGCGCCCCTCCCATGCAACACTCTCTTGTTGTATCCATGTCCCAGAGTTTCTCTTGGAGCCAGGCCATTCCCTGTGGTGCTCATTTCTGCCTGGGGGCCTTCCATCAACCCCGTATGTCTTGGGGTTGTGAAGGCCTTGCCCTGTGATCAGAAGCATACAAAACCAATGCATTCAGTGGCAAACGTGGCAAAATGGAGACTTTCTGGGCATCAGCTGGGTAGCACCAAGGCTTTCCTAGGCCTGCTAAAGTCTGGGAAGCCAAGGGCATCCAGATGGAAGGACCTGTTGGGCTCAGCCTCAGGACAGCCTGCTGTATGCCTGAAGGGTCTACTGGGGTGCTCAGGCAGCAAGCCCCTGCCCTCCTCAGGGTCTCTGAGGTAGAATTGGGCCGGGACCAACATTGGGTGCAGGGATGAGGCTTGGAGGATGCACCCCTTTGCAGGATATGGTCAGGTAAAACAGAGGATCGAGTCATTTCCTGGGTCATTCTGGTCCTTTTGAGTGTGTTCAGGAGTCTCCCAAGTGAACAGGGGTTTGTGTCCAAAGGTGGGGATCTGCACTGCTTCGCAGAATTCAAGAGTGGAAAGGGACCTAGAGGACCCTCTTGAGGAGACAGGTGGGATGTACTGTTACTTTGGTAGGACTGAAAAGGGCATAAGGAGGTGATGGGCCTCTGAGGCCTGAATTCCTGGAAGCAGAGGACCAAAAGTGGAAAACGGTCCTGAAAGATACCTAGTCCTCCCTTTCCACATGAATTCAGCGAGAGAGCAAGCCATGTGGATCGGTGTGCCCCTCCCTGTCCATGTGCACAGAGACTGCCATCCAGACAGACATTCAAATTCTACCTCTATGCTCTCTTGCTGTTGAGTAGGGGCCTATGTTCCCAGCACCGACCGGATGTCGTTCAACTATGACTTGACTCACCTTGGCTTTGGGGACCAAGAAGCAAGGTTCACCAAGGTGGTGGTGGTAGAAGTGGAGGCGGTGGCACAGGCCTTGGGCTCTTGGGCATTTCTTTGGCCACCTCTCAACCTACCTGCATGATTTCTCACACATTTAGTTGCATCTCTTACAGTTTTAAAGGCACACATTGACAGGAAGTCCTGGATAGTAAAGGAAACACAAACACAGAGACAGTAGGGGAGGAGGCAGGCCCCAGTGGGAGTGGACGAGAGAGAGAGAGAATGCAGTAGAAAAGAGACAGAGATAGAGAAAGAAAAGTACAAAATCTCAGAGAAGTGCGTGGGGATCAAGGAGTCCAGAAGGGGCCAGAGGCGTAGCAGTTTGGGGTTACTGTGTTTTTTCTGTTTCCTCTGGCTTCAGAGCAACATTCAATGTCACTGTGTTCCTGCAGCACATGTTAGGCATTTGCCCGCGCCTTCACTGCCCCAACATGACCATAAGGTCTCTGTCACAGAATTTTTGTGGGGAGGAAGATCAGAACACTTGGGTTTTGCCCATCTACCACTCCCCCATAGCACATGAGTCCTCAACAACTTGCACTCCTCTGTAAACGAGCCTTCTGGGGCTCTCCAGAGGTTGACATAGGCCAGGTGTTAGGAGGACAGGTGTGTTTGGAGTGGCTCCTGGCTTTCACGTTGGTCCCGTCTGACTGATTCTGGCTTGGGCTCTCCCCCACCCCCTTACCAGGGCTGCTGTGTGAGAAAAGCCAGGGGCTCAGTCCCTCTATACTGGGATTGTATGTTCACCTGAAGTTTTAGTGTCACACCCCAGGGGCCAGTGGGACGCTGGTCGCCTTTGACCATGTGGTAGGTTCCAGGATGAGCTGGACAGCCAGGATGCCTGGCGCGACTCATACAGGAAGCCATGGCTGGGGAGCCTGGTGGTGGTTATTATCTGGGCAGGCCTAGCAAGGCCTCAGCCAAGGAGCATTGGCTCGGAGCCCTGGACAGTTTACCTTCTGCCCCTTCCCCTGGGAGCAACGGGGGTGATGCCTAACTGGGTCTGCAGCCCTGGAAGGCTCTCTTGGCCACACTGCATGCCAGTGAGGAGGGGCCACTACTAGCACTGAGTTCTGTGGCCATTGGCGATGGTGCTGAACTACACGCAGACATTGCTCCATCCTAGGGAAGAAAGTGGTTGGTGTGGGATCCTGTGGGTCCCATACCCAAACTGTCCTTGACAAGGTGGATGCAAAGCAAGGCCCAACCACCCTGAGACACTGCACTCCCCATGTGACCCTCTCTTGTTTTGTCCATGTCCCAGAGTTTGTCGTGGAGTGGGCCATTTGCCAATGTGCTCATTTCTGCCTGGGAGACTTCTTTTGACCCCACCTGTCTTTGGGGGTACACAGGCCCATTGACTGTGACCAGAAGTTGACCAACCAGTGACAAACGTGGCAAAATGGAGACTATCTGGGTGACAGCTGGGTGGGACCAGGGCCTTCCTAGGCCTGCTTCAGTATGGGAAGCCAAGAGCACCCAGAAGGAAGGACCCTTCAGACTCGGTGTGGGGACAGCCTACTAGTGGCAGAAGGGTCTGCTGAGGTGCGCCCAGGAAGCATCACCCTGCCCCTCCTCAAGTGGAGGGCCAAGCCCAACATAGACTGTAGGGATGAGGCTTGGAGGATGTGTCCTTTTGCAGAACACAGTCTGGTACAGCAGGGGACTGGGCCATCTCCCAGGGAATTCTGGCCCTTCCGAGTGGGTTCAGGAGTCTCCCAAGTGAACAGGGTCTTGTGTCCAAAGAGTAAGGATCGGCACCCTTTCGCAGAATTCAAGAATGCAAGGGGACCTAGAGGATGCTATCGAAGTTACAGGTGGCATATGCTGTTCTCTGATAGGACTCAATGAAGGCATAAGGAGGTAATGGGCCTCCGAGGTCTGAATTCTTGGAAGCATAGCACCCACTTTGGAGTACCAAAAGTAGAAAAGGTCACAGGGTATATGGTCCTCCATTCCTCCTGAATCCAACAAGAGAGCAAGCCACGTGTATAAGCATGCCCCTCCATGCCCGTGTGCAAAGAGACTACCAACAAACACTCACCTTCCACTGCAATGCACTATTGCTGTTTAGTCGGACTAGTGTTCCCAGGACAAAGGGGTGACATTCAACTTAAACATGCTTCACCTTGGCTTCAGGGACCAAGAAGGAAAGTCCCCGGGCTGGTGGTGGTGGTAGAAACGGAGGGAATGGACCAGGTCTTGGGTTCTTGAGCATTTCTCTTGCCACCTCTCAGCCTACCTGCATGATTTCTCACACGTTCAATTGCATCTCTTAACATCTTAAAGACACGTTGACAGGAAGTCCTGCACAGTCAAAGAAACACAAACACATAGAGACAGAGAACAGGAGAGGAAGCAGGCCCCAGTAGAAGTGGGTGAGAGAGCATTGGGCCTGGGGGTGGTTCTAAAGAAAGAGGAAGAGAGCACACAGTAAAAAAAAAAGGAAGAGACAGAGAAGGAAAAACCTGTCATGGAAAACCCCAAAGGGAAGCGCGTAGGGGTCAAGGAGTCCAGAAGGGGCCAGAAAGGTAGAAGCTTGGGGTAGTGTGTTCCTTCTGTTTCCTGTCTTGAGAACAGTGTTCAATGTCACTGTGTTCCTGCAGCAGACATCAGGCGTTTGCCTCTGCCTTGACTGCTCCGATGAGGTCAACATAGGGTTTTCATCACAGAATATGTGTAGGGAGGAAGATCGAAAGACTTGGGTCTTGCCCATCTACCGCTCCCCCATAGCACACACGAGTCCTCAATGGCATGCACACCTCTGTGTGTTTTCTATGTCCAGCCTACTGGGCAGAGCTGTCCGGAGGTTGACCTAGGCCAAGTGCGAGGAGGATAGGTGTGTTTGGGATGGAACCTAGCTCCCCTTCTGTCTGATGGCTAGCTTGGGCTCTCCCCCCCCCCCCCCCCTTGCCAGGGCTGCCATGTGAGAAGGGCCATGGGTCTGCTCCCACTATCCTAGAATTATATGTTCACCTGAAGTTTGAGTCCCAACTTCCAGGACCCAGTGGTACACTGGTCACCTTTGACCTCGTGGTCAAGCTGGTTTTAGAGTGACCCATGAGAATGCCCAAGTGCAAATGTCTCCTGTAGGGAAGGGGCTGGGCTCGTATCCTACTGTGTGCCCAGTCTCCTTCTGTTCCCTGAGGACTCCACCAGCCTTCCATGCTAAAGGAGTACTTAGGGATGGGGTTAGGTTGTGGCCACCCCTAGGGTGTTCCAAGGGGGCTGCTTTCCTGTTTGTCAGGAAGGCAGGCTAAGAGGTCCCCACTGAAGCCAGTCTCCCCAGGACAGGGTCCCGCGGGTGACTCAGAGCTGTTTGAAAGTTGCTAAGATGGTAATCAGCCATGTTTGGAGCGTTTTTTGTTTTTTGTTTTTTTTTCCCCTCAGCAAAGGGCGGAGGGAGTGGATGGAGAAAGGTCAGTGGTATTTCTGGAGCAATACTGCCATCAAGAGGAACTTGTGTGGCAATCCCATGCATCTTTCCCTGTGTTTGCTGGGGAGGACCAGGCAGGACTAGGGCCAGTGCCCAGACAGATCCTAGCTCTCTAGAGGCCTGTGGGAAATTGGGCCTGTGTCCAATTCAGGCCGTGGAGACCCCTCAGTTAGGCCAGCGTGACCTGGACATCCAGGATGCCTGGGAGATCCCGTACAGAAAAACATGTCTTGAGAGCCTGGTGGCGGCCATGTCTGGGCGGGACTAGTGGAGGCCTCAGTCAAGGAGCATGGGCTCCAGGCATGGGCAGTTTGCCTGGTGTCCCTACCCTTGGGAGCAAGAATCCTCATGGCCTCGCTGGGTTCTGAACCCCGGGAAGATCCCTTGGCTGCAGTGCACACCATTGAGAAGGAGCCATTCTTAGCTCTGGAGTTCTGCAGCCATTGGTGCCAGTGGTCGGAGGGTGCTGGGGTGCTCCTCCGTCCTAGGGAAGAAAATGGGCTGCGATCCTGTGGCGCCGGTACCTAGACTGTCATTGAAAAGATGGATGCAAGGCAATGCCCAGCTACCTTGAGACACTGTGCCCCGTACCCCCCACCCCCGTGACTCTCCCTTCATGTTCCCATGCCCCAAAGATTCCCTTGGAGGTGAGCTATTCTCCATGGTGCTCATTTTTGCTTGAAAGCCTTCTGCCGACTCAGCCTGTGCTTTGAGCGTGTGCAGTCCCTTGCTCTGTGATCAGAAGTGGACCAATGTGTTCTGTGGCAAGCGTTTCAAAATGGAGACTCTCTGGGTATAAACTGGTTAGGAATAGGGTGGTCCCAATCCTGCTAAAATTCCGGAAGCTAAGATGACACAAAAAGACAAACCCATCGGGCTTGGCCTCAGGAGATCCTGCCACGTGCCAGAAAGAACTTCTGGGGCACGCTCAGGCAAATGTAGTGAATGGTGCTTGGCCCTGGCTCATTCACCTGGACATACCACTGCCTCTATTCAAGTATGTCTGCAGAGTAGATTATGGCCATGTGCAACGTGGTGTGCTTCACTAGAGCTTGGAGGACATGTTCCTTTGCAGTAAGAGATCTGGTGATGCAGAGGAATGGACCTTTTTCCATGGTGGGTGAGTTCTGGCACTTTCGAGAATGTTGAGAAAATCTGACAAATGAACAGGGGTGCATGTCCATGGTGGTGAGGCTCAGCCCACTGCAGAATTCAAAAGAGGGAAGAAACCTAGAGGACCCTTTCGAAGTGACAGGTGGAATGTGTTGTTTCCTTAGGGTGGGACATAATGTAGTAAGCATAAGGTGATAAGCCTCTGATGCCTGAATCCATAGGAAAATGGCCTTCTTCAGAGCACTGATAGTAGAAAATGTCCCAAAGAATACATGGTCCTCTTTTCTATCGCAATCAAGAGAAAGACTCACGTAAATACCTGTGCCCACAGAGACTGCAATTCAAACAGACATTTCCTTCCACCTAAATACCTTGTGGTCAAGCTGTCCTTGGAGTGACCCATGAGAATGCCCAAGTGGAAATGTCTCATAGATGGCAGAAGGTGGGCTTGGAACCTACTGTGTGGCCAGTCTCCATCTCTTCCCTGCAGGCTTCACCATCCTCTCAAGCTAAAGACATAGTTAGGGAGGCAATTAGGCCTGGTCCATCTCTAGAGCTGTCCAAGGGAACCGCTTTCTTGTTTGTCAGGAAGGCAGGCTAGGAGGACCCCACCGAGGCCAGTCTCCCAAGGGAAAAGTTCCCACCTGTGGGCCAGAGCTGACCCAAAAGGGCCGAGATGGTGATTAGCCACGTTTGGAGTGCGGTTGGCGTTTTCTCCTTAGCAAAGGGTGGAGGGAGTGGACCTGGAGGAAGGGCAGATGGGCATTTCTGCAGCAATACTGCCATCAAGAGGAACTTGTTTACTGGGCATTTCTCTTGCTGCCTCTTAGCCTACTGGCATGACCTCTCACACATTCAGTTGCATCTCTTACAGTTCTGGAGAAATACATTGATATGATATCCTGGAGAAAGACAGAAAGACAAACACAGACAGAGAGAGAGAGAGAAAAAAAATAGTTTGGTTCAAAGTGTTGGGAATGACCTAGGGAGGCAACAGCTTGGATGTTGTCTGCTTTTTCTGTTTTCTTTGTCTTATCTTCACAGCAGTGTTCATGGTCAGTGTGTTTCTGCAGCACACGTTGAGGGTATTCCCATATCTACTCTGCCCCAACACAGTCACAATAAGATTTTTCTCACAGAACATGTGTGGGGAGGAAGATCAGAAAAATTGTGTCTTGCCCATCTATTGCTCCCCTGTGACACACAGGAGTCCTCAACAGCACTCAAAACTGTGTGTTTTTTCCCACCTCAAACATTCTGGGGTGAGCTGGCCAGAGACTGATGTAGGCCAGGTGTGTTTGGGGTGGCACCTGACACTCCTCCTGTCTGATCTATCTTTGTCTGTACCCCCTGGGGCTGCCCCAGGAGACAAGCTGGGGGCTCAATCCTGCTGTTCTCAAATTGTACGTTCACCTTACTCTTTAGTCCACCCCAGTGGCCTGTGAGATGCTGGTTGCCTTTGACCTTGTGGTCAAGCTGGTCTTGTAGTGACTCGTGGGAACACCCAAGTGGAAATGTCTCGCGGTGGGCAGGGGGTGGCTTAGATACAACTCTGTGCCCAGTCTCTTTTTCCTGAGGGCTCCACCGTCCTCCCATTCTAAAGGCATAGTTAGGGATGTGGTTAGGTCAAGTCCATCCCTAGGGTGGTCCAAGGGGACCGCTTTCCTGTTTGTCAGGAAGGCAGGCTAGGAGGACTCCAACAAGGCCAGACTCCCAAGGGAAAGGGTCCCACAGGTGGGCTAGAGCTGGCCCAAAGTGGCCGAGATGGTGATCGGCCATGTGTGGGGCGCTGTTGGTGTTTTTTCCTCAGCAAAGGATGGAGGGAGTGGACCTGGGGGAAGGGCAGGTGGGCATCTCTGGAGCAATACTGCCATCAAGAGGAACTCATTTGGCAATCCTGCGCACCCTTCCCTGTGCTTGCCTGGGAAGGAGTGGCTTGGAAGTGCTGTGGGGGATCAGGCAGGACTAGGGCTGGTGTCCGGACAGATTTGAGCTCTCTGGAAGCCTGAGAGAAGTGGGCCTGTGGTCAGTTCAGGCCATGAAAGCCCCAAAGATAGGCACCAGGATGCCTGGCTGGTCCTGCACAGGAAGCCTTGGTTGGGGAGCCTGGTGGCAGCCGTGTCTGGGAGGGACTAGTGGAGGTCTGGGCCAGGAAGTGTCAGCTCGTGTCAGCTCAGGGCCATCAGCCCTTTTCCTTGTGCCCCTTGGGAGCAAGGGGCAGGATACCCTAGAGGTGTACCTGGCCTGGGAGGTTTTCTTGGCTACCGGGCACCCCCAGTGAAGGTCCACTCCCAGTGCTGGAGTTCTGTGGCCATTGGTGCTTGTGGTGGCTGGCATTGGAGTGTTCTTCCTATCTCTGGGAGAAGACAGGCTGCCTGAGACCCTGTGGGCCCATACTCAGACCTTTTTTTTTTTTTTTTTTTTTTTTGACATGATTGAAGCAATGCTATGCCCAGCCACCTTGAGAAGCCACCCACCTTTGCAACCCTGTTTTTCTGGTGTCCCTGTTCCAAAGGATGGGACCTTTGTCTTGGAGCAGGCCCATCTCCCTTGCGTTCATTTCTGTTTCACATTCTTCTACCATCTTCACTGCCACTCCAACATGATTGCTCATACAGCAATACACAGGAATGGCCTTTGCTTCCTTCTCCACCTGTGCTCAGGGAGCTGCAACTCAGAGAGTCAGGAGTCCTTGCCAAATTAACTAGTGTTGCATTTAGTCGTTCCTCATCTTCCCCACTGTGCTCCTCTCTGTACACCCAACCCTATCCACATTTTTAAAATAATATTATTTCATATCCCCCCCCCATTAAGAAGGTGTGCCTTGCCAAGAAACAGGGGCATGCTCACTGACACATAGCTCTTTTCTGTTGTCTCTGCCTCTCCCTAGAGGCGATTTCTAGAAAACCTGTAGGATGGGTCATGTCATTTGCCAGCTTCTGCCTTCCTTGGTTTGTGCTCCCTGGTCTGCACTTTCCCAAAGACCAAATAGGACATCTCAAACAAAGCCCAGACCTTCATTCCTTTATTTTTATTTTTTACACCTACTAGATGAAAACTGCTCCTTTTTACCCTGTGTTTTTCATGTGTGAGTTTCTCTACATGTTACACTGTTGTATTATTTGGGCAAAACCTCTTGGATCCAACCGATTTTATACTTGTCAAGCTCCAAGGCAGCATCCAGACCTAGAAGATCTGATCATTCCATAGCCCAAGGCTGTGAGATTAGTGGTTTGAGTGTGCTCCTTTGGCGTGGGCCATCATCATAGGACAGCTGAACCCACAGAACATACAACAACTTGAGTGTGAATCCAAGTGTTCCCAAGAGACAAACCAGGTCATACCCCTAGAGATCAGGGAACAGGGAAACCCTGGAATATTCCCAAACTGAAGTGAATTGTCAATGTAGTCCCAGGTCTCTTGACTCCTCAGGATGATGTACTACTCGACAGCAACAACCAGTGGATACTCTGTGCCCTAAGGAAAAGATTGACAGAATAGTATCCTGTAGCACCCTCGACCCAGCCTTTCTTTGAGGGGAGCAAGAGGAAAGCAGACAAAATTTGAAATGCAATGCACACAGGTTACCATTTCTTTTCTCAGTGTAGTACCCAATAATCAGTAAGTTCTCTGTCTTCTTTATAAAAGATAATACTGATAATGTGGCCACTGCCACCTCCCCATTATTTGGCTGGGCCGGCGTCCTCCAGATGAGACATTAGTTCTCAGGTTTTACACAGCCCCAAGACCTCCAGGGCAAGGACCCCTCTCTTCCCCTAACCTTTCTTCTGCACCAAGAGCAAAGATCCATAGTCTCAATACCCTGCAGTAGCTTCAGCTCCCGGTTTCCAAACACGGTGGCCACCAAGGCCTGGCCTCCATTTTGTGAATAATGCCAAGGGAGTCCTAAAACCAGTCCAAGACCTTGAAGTGGGGTTTACTCTGTTTAGGTTCTTGGGATAAACTGGTGTTCCTTTCTCTCATGCCCTCAATGGGGAATATAAATGCCTGTGAAATAATTCATCAAAAGGACTAGCTCTATTGAGCTATTCCTGGGCAGACTTTTGAGTTTATACAGGTTACCTTAGGTAAAATTGTTTCACGAAAACAAAGACTCATAACTTGAAATGGGCCAAGTACCTGGATTTTACTCTTATCCTGGAATTACTGACACTTTCCTTTACTCACAGATGCAGACCAACCCAGTTCAGCAGGCTAATCTACCTTAAAGGCTAAGGAACAGGTATGAAAGGGAATGATAGTTGATTGTAGGGACAGTAGGAATTGGCAGGTAGAATTAAGTAGCTGTGAAGCAGACTTTGCTTGTTTTTATGTTTTGTTTTGTTTTCACCGACAACCTATCTGTGCTGCAGTAATTGTGTTGGCCTAGCAGCCTACATGATCCTCTTGGCCATACTGGACACTAGGGCCCAATCAAAATGATAGGAAATTTCCGTTTTTAAAAATTTCTAATGATCAAGGACAATGCCGTTTTACATACATGTCAACTTACAGCATGAGATTTTCAAAATTACAGGGGCTCAGATTAGGAATACCAGTCATACGAAATACCATATGCCTCGCCGTTTACTACCTCCTTGACCCCAACGAATTTCCTTTCAAATATCAACAACATGCTTTCTTCTACCTCTCACTCTCTATCACTCTCCCTGGCGCCACAACCAGACTCCAACATGCTTAGGAAGACAGCGGTACCCCTTGGCTAATGCCCAGAGAGTCTCCATTACGCAAGCTTTGCCACCAAACCCATCGGTCGGTGCGCCTCTGATCACAGGCCAAGGGCCTGCGCACCCCCAAAGACATCCGGGGTCCCCGGAAGGCCCCCAGGCTGAAAGGAGCACCAACGGGAATGGCCGGCCTCCAAGACAACTTGGGGGCATGGACACCACAAGACAGGGTCGCAGGTCTCAACGAAGCGGATGCCTGGTGTCTGAGGGGAGCCGGGCCTGGCCTCGCCTTGGCGTCCACCTCGTCTGGAAGCGTCTGGGTACGGGCCCCGCAGGATGCCCCGCGGCCCACCTTCCTCCCTAGGCCGCAAGGAGCAACACCCCGGCGCCGGCCAGTCCCGGCGGGCACCGGCGCCACTGGCCACGGAACTCAGCTCTGGCAGTGGCCCCTCCTCACTGGCGTGCAGTGTGGCCGAGGGAGCCTCCCGGGGCCGAGGACCCAACTAGGCCTTCACCCCGGGTGCTCCCACGGAAACGGGCACCAGGCAAACTGCCCACGGCCCCGAGCCCAGGCTCCTTGGAGGAGGCCTCCGCAAGTCCCGCCCAGATCATGGCCGCCACCAGGCTCCCGGGCCATGGCTTCCTGTTCGGCAACCGCCAGGCGTCCTGGCTGTCCAGCTAGACCTGGCGCCTGTCTCTGGGGCTTCCAGGGCGCGAACTGGCGGCGGACCCTGCTTCCCTCGGGCCTCCAGAGACCTCGGATCCGTCCGGGCACCGGTCCTAGTCCTGCCTGCTCCCCCAGGGCAGTCCCAAGCCACTCCTCCCCAGGCGAGCACAGGGACCGGTGCTCGATTGCCAAGCGGGTTCCTCTTGATGGCAGTATTGCTCCAGAAATGCCCACCTGCCCTTCCCCCATGTCCACTCCCTCCGCCCTCTGCGGAGGAAAAAACGCCAAGAGCGCTCCGCACATGGCCCTTCAGCATCTCGGCCGCTTTGGGCCAGCTCTGGCCCACCTGCCGGACCCTGTCCTTGGCAGACGGGACTCGGCAGGGTCCTTCTACTAGCCTGCCTTCCTGACAAACCCGAAAGCGGTCCCCTTGGGCCGCCCTGGGGATGCAGCCGAACTAACCGCATCCCTAACCATGCCTTTGGGGTGGGGAGGATGGTGGAACCCGCAGGGAAGAGAAGGAGACTGGGCACATAGTAGGATGCCAGCCCTAGCTCTGCCCTCCGGGACACATTTGCACTTGGGCGTACTCACGGGTCACTGCAAGGCCAGCTTGACCAAGAGGTCAAAGGCGACCGGCGTCCCACTGACCCCTGGGGTTTTGGCCTCAGACTTGAGGTGAACCTACAATTCCGGAATAGCGGGACCGGGTCCCGGGCCCTTCTCTTGTGGCAGCAGCGGCAAGGTGCTGGTGGAAGAGCCCTGGCCAGCATAGGTCAGACAGGAGGGGAGCCAGCTGCCACCCCAAACACACCTGTCCTCCTCACACCTGGCCTACGTCCAACTCTCCACGCCCCTGCCCCGAAGGCTGGACGTAGAAATCCCACAGAGGCGTGCATGCCGTTGAGGGCTCGTGTGTGCCATGGAGGGGCGGTAGATGGCCCAGCCCCAAGTGTACCGATCTTCCTCCCCAAACCTATTCTGTGACGGAAACCCGATGTTCACCTCGTCGGGCAGTCAAGGCGTGGGCAGAGGCCTGACGTCTGCTGCAGGATCACAGTGACATTGAATGCTTTTCCCAAGACAGACAAATCACTAGGGACACACTATGCCAAGCTGCTACCTCCCTGGCCCTTTCCGGACTCTTTGACCCCCACGGACTTTCCCTTGGGATTCTCCACCACACAGTTTCTTCTCTGTCTCTCTCTCTCTCTCTCTCTATCTCTCTCTCTCTCTGTCTCTCTCTCTCTCGCTCTCTCTGTCTCTCTCAATCCCATAATCACTCTCTCTCTCGTGCCAGGTTCGCGCCCAGCGCTCTCTCGCCCACTTCTACTGGGGCCTGCTTCCTCTCCTGCTCTCTCTGTCTCAACGTCATTGATTTTCTCGTACTGCCCGGGACTTCTTGCCCACGTGTGCCTTTAAAACGCTAAGAGATGCAACTGAACGTGTGAGACATGGCGCAGATAGGCCGAGAGGCGGCCAGAGAAATGCCCCAGAACTCAAGAACCCGGCCACGCCCTCCGCTTCTACCACCACCAGCAACGCCAACCCAGGGGCCTGCTTTCGCGGTCCCCCAAGCCAAGGTGAGGCAAGTCGCACTTGAATGTCATCCCGTTCCCCTTGGGAACGCTGGACCGCGCTCAACCTTAAATGTGCGTTGAGGTGGAAGGTGGATTTCTCTTTGAATGACAGTGTCTCTGCACAAGGCCGAGGAGGGGCACACGGATCCACCTGGCTTGCTCTCTAGCTGGATTCAGGTGGAACGGAGGACCATGAACCCTCAGGACTTTTTCTGCTT
>NC_037689.1:113510865-113512536 GCF_003255815.1 Theropithecus gelada | reverse complement strand
CGCTTTGGGCCAGCTCTGGCCCACCTGCCGGACCCTGTCCTTGGCAGACGGGACTCGGCAGGGTCCTTCTACTAGCCTGCCTTCCTGACAAACCCGAAAGCGGTCCCCTTGGGCCGCCCTGGGGATGCAGCCGAACTAACCGCATCCCTAACCATGCCTTTGGGGTGGGGAGGATGGTGGAACCCGCAGGGAAGAGAAGGAGACTGGGCACATAGTAGGATGCCAGCCCTAGCTCTGCCCTCCGGGACACATTTGCACTTGGGCGTACTCACGGGTCACTGCAAGGCCAGCTTGACCAAGAGGTCAAAGGCGACCGGCGTCCCACTGACCCCTGGGGTTTTGGCCTCAGACTTGAGGTGAACCTGGAAATCCGTTATAGCGGGACATGTCCCAGGCCCTTCTGCCATGGAGGTAGCTGTCATGGACTGTGTAAAGATCCCACACCACCTTTGGTCACACACGAGGGGAGCTTACCACCCCGAATCCTCCTGTCATCCTCACATCTGGCCTATTTCCTACTATCCTCAGCTCTTCCTAGAAGACTTGTCCTAGATAACCTAGAGAGGCATCCATGTCCTTGAGGAGTTGTGTGGGCGATGGGGAAGCGGGTAGATTGTCCCAGCCCCAAGTGTACCAATCTTCCTCCCCAAACATATTCTGTGAGCGAAACCCTTTGTTGACCTCTTCGGGCAATGAATTCGTGGGCAGAGGCCTGCTGTCTGCTTCAGGAACACAGTGACATTGAATGCTCTTCTGAAGACAGATTTAACAGTAGCAACACACTAAGCAGGCTGCTAGCTTCCTGGCCGTTTCCAGTATTCTTTTTCCCCATGGACTTTCCTTTGGATTTTTCTACAACATTGTTCTCTCTCTCTGTCTGTCTCTATCTATCTCTCTGTCTCTCTTCTGCCACATTCCGACCCAACGGCCTCTCACCCACTTCTTCTGGGCCTGCTTCCTTTTCTGCTCTCCATGTCTCTACATGATTGGGTTTCTTGGAGTGTCTTGAACTTCTTGCCCACGTGTGCCTTTAAAGGGAACATGGACATATAAGAACACACAATATTCATCACGGAAAAAAAAAAAAATCAAAGTTGGAAAAGCTCTAATAGGAATTGTGTTTTTATATGTCACCGCAGAACTTATGTGAGTTATTTCATTTTGTTAATAAGGCCGGGGCCAGCCAGGCACTTCAGTTCCAGAACTTTGGGAAGTCAAGGTGAGTGGATTGTTTGAGCTCAGCAGTTCTAGTCCAGCATGAGCAATATGGCGGAACCCTATCTCTGTAAAAAATAAGAATAATTAAAAAAAAAAAAAAAACCATCAAAGGCCGGGCGCAGTGGCTCATGCCTGTAATCCCAGCACTTTGGGAGGTCGAGACGGGCGGATCACGAGGTCAGGAGATGGAGACCATCCCTGGTAACATGGTGAAACCTCCTCTCTACTAAAAATATTTTAAAAATTAGCTGGGCGTGGTGGCGGGCACCTGTAGTCCCAGGTACTTGGGAGGCTGAGGCAGGAGAATGGCGTGAACCCAGGAGGCGGAGCTTGCAGTGAGCGGAGATCAAGCCACTGCACTCCAGCCTGGGCTACAGAGCGAGACTTCCTCTCCAAAAAAAAAAAAAAAAAAAAAAAAAAAAAAAAAAAAAAAAAAAAAAAAGGCTTTAAAAA